>NC_053023.1:34198034-34486924 GCF_003073215.2 Triticum urartu | reverse complement strand
AGCTCCTATCGGGATTTGTCGGCACATTCGGGCGACTTTGCTGGACTTGTTTTACCATTGTCGAGGATGTCTTGTAACCGGGATGCCGAGTCTGATCGGATTGTCTTGGAGAAGGAATATCCTTCGTTGACCGTCAGAGCTTGTGATGGGCTAAGTTGGGACACACCTGCAGGGATTGAACTTTCAAAAGCCGTGCCCGCGGTTATGGGCAGATGGGAATTTGTTAGTGTCCGGTTGTAGAAAACCTGAAGTTGATCTTAATTAAAATACATCAACCGCGTGTGTAACCGTGATGGTCTCTTCTCGGCGGAGTCCGGGAAGTGAACACGTGTTGGATTTATGCTTGACGTAGGTTGTTCTAGGATCACTTCTTGATCATAGTTTCTCGATCGTGTTTTGCCTTCTCTTCTCGCTCTCTTTTGCGTATATGTTAGCCACCAAATATGTTAGTCGCTTGCTGCAGCTCCACCTCATACCTTTTACCCTACCTATAAGCTTAAATAGTCTTGATCGCGAGGGTGTGAGATTGCTGAGTCCTCGTGACTCACAGATACTTCCAAAACCAGTTTGCAGGTGCCGATGATACCGTGCAGGTGATGCAACCAAGCTCAAGGAGCAGCTCTTTGAAGATCTTGTCCTTTGTGTTGTTTCGTTCTAGTCGATCAGTAGTGGAGCCCAGTTGGGGTCGATCGGGGATCTGTGTAGCATTTGGGGTATTCTTCTTTTATTTTTGGTTCCGTAGTCGGACCTTTGATTGTATCTGGATGATGTAATGCTTTATTCATGTATTGTGTGAAGTGGCGGTTGTAAGCCAGCTATGTATCTCTTTCCATTATGTATTACATGGGTTGTTGTGAAGATTACCTCACTTGCAACATTGCTTTCAATGCGGTTATGCCTCTAAGTCGTGCTTCGACACGTGGGAGATATAGCCGCATCGAGGGCGTTACAAGTTGGTATCAGATCCTTCCCCGACTTTAGGAGCCCCCCTGCTTGATCGAATCCCTGGCGTTGTTGAGTCTACAAAAATGTTTTGAGTCATTTAGGATTATATATATCAGAGAGTAGGACTTCTTTTTACTCCTCAGTCCCTTCGTCGCTCTGGTGAGGCATCCTGACATGGAGTTTTGACTCTTCTCTTCTCAAATTTCACTAAAAATATTTTAGGATCACATGGGTATCTTGGAATCGTTCCGATGGTTTTGTGATGAGAACATTGTTCTTGGTGCCTCCTGACATTTAGGGGTTGTGGCAGTGTCCCGGGGAGTTGAGCTCCGAGGTGTTGTCGTCACAATTTTATCGTTGAGATTCTAGAATACTTGAGTTTCGCCGACATCGAAAATCTCTTTTATGCAGTTGTTGGTGAGATAACCTCGATGCCACCCAGTACTGGGCCGGAGTTTGGGAGTATTGCCATAACTCGTATAACGGATGCTTTTCGAAGGTTGAGGTAAATGATTTCCGAAGGTTTCTTGGTTATGTGTTGAAGGATGGATACAACTGGATGTAGGATTTGTTAGTTTTGGGTGAGATATTATGCTTCCCCTGTATCCCCAACACCTGATTGCATAACCGGAAAATTTCGGGAGTTTATAAGTGGGAATTCAAGTAGCTCTTAGGATATATTTCCGACAGATGTATGATATGAAATTGGGGTTTGACGTCTAGTGGTCTGCCTATCTACGGTTGGTTTTACAGTGGTCTCGTTGTGTCTTAAAGAGTCCTTGGCTATGCCGACTCGGGGACGCTTCGTATGTCATGTGAACTGCCTTGTACATGATGGTGCTGTACGATTGAGCCCGTGTAGGCCCCACCACGAAAACTTCGGATGAAATCTCTATCATATGTTTGTTCCGGCTTATTCTGCAAGCCAAACCTTTGTTTTGTTTTGATTGTGGTATTCGAGTTGCTTCAAAGTCAAATGTTGATTCCATACCTTTCCTAAGTGGTGTTCTCACATTTCTATGTGAATACTAATCCTTCTCGATCATCGAGTTTATCATGACAATCCTTGTTAACCGGTGCGATTCTCTTCAAGATGATCCTATCATTTGTCTCATCCGCAAGATCAACTCCAAGTCTTCTCAACGTTGTTCGTTTCATCTGTCCTCAAGTTGCCTTTGTTTTTCCCGCCCTCCCACCCATTTTCTTCAAGGACTAAGATTTCTTTATCAAGTATCTATCTTATGATTATGAAGCCTCTCCATTCTTTTCCGTCAATGTCCTTATCCAGTGATTCTCATGAAGATCCTAACGGAACCTCAAGTTCATCATTATTCATTCTTTTTCTTCTCCGGTGGATTCAATTCAAGCTTTCGGTGTTGATCATATTCCTCTCCTTGTTTCAAATGCTTTCTCATGCCGGTGCACCTCTTAATCATCCAGTTTTGCTATTCTTTTGCTCCGGAGTGCTCACGATATCTCGAAGATTCGTGTTTCCACTCTGCAGGCGTTCAAGATCTTTCGAGGATGTTACCTCATTCAAGCCATTTATTTCAACCGGTGCAATCTCTCTTCAAATTGTTCAACGGTGTATCTTTTGAGTGGGACCTAACCCACAGGTCTTTTCCCAGGATCTTACCTGACTTTTCTAATCCTTTCCCGGAGCTATCCTAAATTCTTTTGAAGTATGATTTGTCATCAGTCATATGTCTTTCTCTAATATCTCTCAAATTCTTTTCATCGTTGGCTCAACCTTTCCATTCTTCATTCCGGAGTGCCTCAATAATTCTTGGTGGTGTTTCTCGTCGTCATTCTCAGATTTGAAGTCCGAAGAAGAGTTTCTCTCAAATCTTGGCCCGTTCTCTCAAGATTCGCGGTGCTAGCTTGTTGCCATCCTCTCATAATTGTTTTTGATTGTGAGAATTCTTCTTACCCATCCGGTGCAATTCAGAAGTCTTTTCAGTTTGATTCTCCGGAGGCCATCATCTCATAATTAGTCATTCTCAGCTTTCAGCTATGGTTCTCCAAATCTTACCGGTGCTTCGTTCAAGTGATGTCTAATTAGCTCGTGACCCCTTCCGTCTCATGTATCCAAATCCTAGCAAGCTTCTTCGTCCATTTGCTAATTCTTCCCGGTGATTCTTTTTCTTTACTTTGTTCATTTTCAATCCTTACGGTGGTTTGCTCAAGATTCTCTTCCATGGTGATCATATCAATTCATTCGGTGTTTCAATCCTACCGATGGTTCATTGAAGACCTTCTCAAGTTTGCGCTATATCTCTCTTAATCGTTTCTACGAGAATAAGTAATATGTCAAATCCGTTGTTTATCATTAATTTAATTGGTGAAGGATAAGCATAATGTAATTCTTATTCTTGCTTCATCGAGTGAACTCAATTCCCTATTCCGGAGGTTCATCAAAAATTCTTGGTTTCAATAGCTCATCTTTCTTTTCCCGGAGTTCCAAGTTCTCTCAATTATTTCATCGCGGAGATCCATCTAATCATTACAAGGTTTCACCTTGTGTTTTTTCAACTTCTTTTTCTTTTTATTATCCTTTTGTTTACCGGAGTTCCTCATGGAGGCGCTACATGATGGTTCATAAAGGATTTAATTCATTCTCTAAATGTTCATCAAGTTTCTTTTCAGAGAAGCTCAAGTTTTCTTCATCTTGCAATCCGGAGTGCAATTCTTTCTACCATATCATTGGAGGTGGTATTATGTCATTCTTGATAATTTGAGCTCGTGTTTCAAGATTCACATGTTGTCAAGAATGAGATATTTTAAATCCACCAATCTATTCGTTGGAGTTATCTTGCGTCATGTTCACCTAAAGCCTTTCCTAAGGATTGATGCTATTTGTGGTGCTTATAAATGATCGAAGTTCTTCATATGTCCTCCCGGTGAAATAAGTTCTCGTCTCCTTGTTCATATAAATCCAATCTATCGTTTCCGTTAGTGGAAGAATTCCACCTCATAGTTTTGAGATGTTTTCCATAAGACCACAACAAGTTTACTCTTTTCCCTGTTGGTTTTTCAGCAACTCCGTTCGAACCTTCTTCTAAGGATGCCTTTTCAAGATCTTTTGTGGCAGAAGTTGCCATTTTCTTCTCCGTTCTTTTGTTCCGACGATCTACCTTTTATTCTTTCATTTCTGCTGGAGGCATTGTGATGTTGCTCTCTTCGACCCATCCTATTGTTTTGTCAAGATCATGTTCTTTTCATGCCTATCCATTTAACCAGAGTGTTGTGCCCTTTTGCTCAAGTTCTTTTCGCCTTATCAAGCCTTGCATCTCTTTTCTACCGGAGTGTTGTCCGAATTTTTTCTTCCTTGTTACTCTTCCCTACCTGAGTGCTTTCAACTTTGTTCTTCTTTGTTGCATTCTTTCTTTCAATTTGTTCAACCTCTCAAGGTTCATGATTTCACTCGTTTGGCAAGGAAGCAACTTAGTTTTACCTCTTCTCTTTCTCTTCCTTTTTCCCATCGGTGCCATTCTAGATCTCGGGACGAGGTCCTCTCGTAGTGGTGGAGTGTTGTCAACGCCCC
This sequence comes from Triticum urartu, assembly GCF_003073215.2. Classification (NCBI taxonomy): domain Eukaryota; kingdom Viridiplantae; phylum Streptophyta; class Magnoliopsida; order Poales; family Poaceae; genus Triticum; species Triticum urartu. The sequence goes on along the minus strand of NC_053023.1, from coordinate 34,482,435 downwards.
GAGACCGATGTGCCAGGTGTCTTCCAGTTATTCGCTGTTATTGCCTTGTCATTTCTTGCGTGTCATGTATCTCATATCATGTCATCATGTGCATCGCATTTGCATACATGTTCGTCTCATGCATCCGAACATTTTCCCCGTTGTCCGTTTGGCATTCCGGCGCTCCTATGTCCTCCGGTGTCCCCTTTTACCTCTTTTCATGTGCGGGTGTTAAACGTTCTCGGATTGGATTGAGACTTGTCATGTGGCCTTGGTTTAGTACTAGTAGACCGCCTGTCAAGTTTCGTGCCATTTGGACTTCGTTTGATACTCCAACGGTTAACCGAGGAACCGAAAAGGCCTCGTGTGTGTTGGAGCCCAACACCCTTCCAAAGTGGCCCAAAAACCCACCTAAACCTCCTCCATCCTCTCGGTCGTTCGATCACGATCACGTGGCCGAAAACCGCACCTCATTTGGACTCTCCTATCTCCCTATACCTATAAATATATGGCTCTCCCCGAAAATTCGCGCAGTCTAACCCTAGTCTTCTTCCACCTCGCACCCGGACAAATTTCCCCGTCGCCGGACGTGTCCGCCGCCTCTGCCCCGGCGAATCCCCGCCTGCCACGTCGCCCGACCCCGCCGCCGGTCAACGCGCCTCCCGCCACGGGCCGCGGAACCCAGATCGGGCCCGCCCGGGCCCGGATCCCGCCGCGCCGCCGATCCCGCAGCCCCGCCCGACCCCTGCGCTCCTCCGCCGCCGCAACTCCTCGCCCGCCGGCGACCGTCGTCATCGCCGGAGGCCAGCTCGCCACAGCACCTTCCCGCCGGCCACCGCTCGCCGTCGCGCGCCGCTCGTCGCCCTGCTCCCGCGCCGCTCGCTCGCTCACCCGCGCGCCGCCCCGTCGCTGTTCACCGCCGGTCACCGCCGCCATCCATGCTCGCCGGAGCTCCAGCTCCTCCCACCGGCCGGCGACCCACCGCCGCCGCCGACAACCGCGTCCAGCCAAGCAAGGCTTTGCCTCTCCCCTTCTTCCTCCTGCCTCCTCTCTCTCTCACCGGATCTCTCCCTCTCTTCCATGGTTCGCCGGAGAAGCACACCTCGTCGGAGACGAAGCTAGACCAGATCCACCACTTCACCCAACCAAACGCCTCTCGTCCAGATCCGGATCCACCCCGTCCTTCTCCTCGTCCCGGGTTGACTTTTGCGAGGTTGAAATTCCACCAAGTCCCAGTAACTTTATGCATTTTTCATCGCATCATAACTTCATCACCATTGCTCCGATTCATGCGTGTAGCATATCAAAATGTTCGTCTCGACGAGTACATCATTCCATCTCATTGCATCATTTTCATTTGAGCTCATCTTGATGCTCGAAATGCTGTTGGAAGAGGGCTGTGTGATGATTATTTCAGATCTGTTTCAGCAAATGGCCTTTTGTCATTTTTGCCATGATTAATGTGTGCATGCTATGATCCTGAGCTCTACATGTGTTTTGTAATATGCCATGCCATCTTTACAGGGGTGTATGCCATGTATTTTTGTGATCTTTGTGGTGACTAGCACAAGCATGCAAAGTAGCTTACTCAATGATGCTGATTTCAGGGACTTAGAATTTCACTAAGTCCTTGTCCTGTTATTGTTTTTAAGCCATATGTTCATGTTGTTTCCTAGTGATCCGTGCATCTTTTGGGCATGATCAGTAAGGATGTTTTGTTAGTATTGTGGTGCTCTATCCATCCATGTCTTTGTTTGCATTTATGGAGCACCCTAGCTTGAGTCAATCGAGCTCTACTTTTGCTATAAAATGTTCCTGGCAGATTGTTGACATGTTTTCCATGTATAGCTTATATGCCATGTCTACTTGATGGGTGTTTGCTTAGTTTGTCATGCCATGCTTTGTGGTGAGTGCATCGAGCTCATAAACACGCCTACTCGTTATCTGTCTTGCCATGCTCCAGTTTTTCACAAAGTCTGAATCTGTTTATGTTTTTGCTATGTTCACATGCTTGCAATTGTATTTTCTAATCCCTTTTGGCTCATGGTCACTAAGAGACTTTTGTTATATGCTTTGAGTAGCTTCATGCCATGCCTTTCTTTGCCATTTTATGTTCCTGTAGCATGTAGTTATCATGCTCTAAACATTGCTTCCTGATGATAAATTCCTGATATGCTGTTAATTTCACTAAGTCTGAAACCTGTTATCTTTTGCTCTTTTGCCATGCTTGTTTGAACCTGTTAGTGAGTGAATTAGCCGTAGCTTAGTGTTCATCTTTTGTCAAGCATCATGAGTGGATCCCTGCCATGTATTTTGTTGCCATGTTTGAGTGCTGTAGCATATTTATCTTGATGCATTTAGAAGGCTACTTGTTGTTAATCGCAGGCCGGTGCCATATTTGTTTTGCTTGTCATTTCCAAATCGTGCATCCGATTCCGGTGATCTTTATATCGATTTTGGCCGAAATCAACTCCTCTTTCCAGTGGCACTCTTGAATTTCCAAGTTGAGGCCAGGTTCAATCATTCCTTTTCAAATCATGCATATGCACCGCATACCGCATCCCGCATATCATGCCATGTTCATGTGTTGGTTGTTTACTATGTTGTGTGCTTCTTTCCGGTGTTACTTCTTCGGGTTGGTTCCGATAACGTCGCGTTTGTGAGGAACCATTCGACTACGTCAGTTTGTCTTCTTCATGGACTCGTTCTTCTTCGTTGCGGGATTTCAGGCAAGATGACCATACCCTCGAAATCACTTCTATCTTTGCTTGCTAGTTGCTCGCTCTTTTGCTATGCGTATGCCGCGATACCTACCACATGCTTTGTCATGCCTCCCATATTGTCATGTCAAGCCTCTAACCCACCTTGTCCTAGCAAACCGTTGTTTGGCTATGTTACTGCTTTGATCAGCCCCTCTTATAGCGTTGTTAGTTGCATGTGAAGATTGGAGTTTGTTCCTTATTGGAACATGGATATTTTGTTGGGATATCACAATATCTCTTATTTAATTAATGCATCTATATACTTGGTAAAGGGTGGAAGGCTCGGCCTTATGCTTGGTGTTTTGTTCCACTCTTGCCGCCCTAGTTTCCGTCATATCGGTGTTATGTTTCCGGATTTTGCGTTCCTTACACGGTTGGGTTATAATGGGAGTCCCTTGACAGTTCGCCTTGAATAAAACTCCTCCAGCAAGGCCCAACCTTGGTTTTACCATTTGCACTAACAACCTACCACCTTCCCTTGGGTTCTACAGACTCAAGGGTCATCTTTATTTTAACCCCCCCGGGCCAGTGCTTCTCTAAGTGTTGATCCGAACTGAGCTGCCTGCGGGGCCACCTCGGGGAAACTTGAGGGTTGGTTTTACTCATAGCTAGTCTCATCTGAGTGTGCCCTGAGAACGAGATATGTGCAGCTCCTATCGGGATTTGTCGGCACATTCGGGCGACTTTGCTGGACTTGTTTTACCATTGTCGAGGATGTCTTGTAACCGGGATGCCGAGTCTGATCGGATTGTCTTGGAGAAGGAATATCCTTCGTTGACCGTCAGAGCTTGTGATGGGCTAAGTTGGGACACACCTGCAGGGATTGAACTTTCAAAAGCCGTGCCCGCGGTTATGGGCAGATGGGAATTTGTTAGTGTCCGGTTGTAGAAAACCTGAAGTTGATCTTAATTAAAATACATCAACCGCGTGTGTAACCGTGATGGTCTCTTCTCGGCGGAGTCCGGGAAGTGAACACGTGTTGGATTTATGCTTGACGTAGGTTGTTCTAGGATCACTTCTTGATCATAGTTTCTCGATCGTGTTTTGCCTTCTCTTCTCGCTCTCTTTTGCGTATATGTTAGCCACCAAATATGTTAGTCGCTTGCTGCAGCTCCACCTCATACCTTTTACCCTACCTATAAGCTTAAATAGTCTTGATCGCGAGGGTGTGAGATTGCTGAGTCCCCGTGACTCACAGATACTTTCAAAACCAGTTTGCAGGTGCCGATGATACCGTGCAGGTGATGCAACCAAGCTCAAGGAGCAGCTCTTTGAAGATCTTGTCCTTTGTGTTGTTTCGTTATAGTCGATCAGTAGTGGAGTCCAGTTGGGGTCGATTGGGGATCTGTGTAGCATTTGGGGTATTCTATTTTATTTTTGGTTCCGTAGTCGGACCTTTGATTTTATCTGGATGGTATAATGCTTTATTCATGTATTGTGTGAAGTGGCGATTGTAAGCCAGTTATGTATCTCTTTCCATTATGTATTACATGAGTTGTTGTGAATATTACCTCACTTGCGACATTGCTTTCAATGCGGTTATGCCTCTAAATCGTGCTTCGACATGTAGGAGATATAGCCGCATCGAGGGCGTTACACTATTTTGCTGCAACGATTGAACCAGTGAGATGGTGCTGGGCGGCGGCGACGCCGATTGCGTTGATTTTTGTTGCAATCTTGTGTTTTTTTGTTGAAATCAGCTTTTGATTTTGCTGAAACCACCAAAGCAGAGATTTTTGCTACAATAGCGAGCTGGAGCGGCCACGACCAGCTACGCCTGGGAGCCAGCGGGTGGCGACGGGGAGTCAGTGTGCTCCGCCATGAAGATTCAAGCGAAGGCTGTAGGGAGTGAGGGCGATATGGGGTCAGACGCGAGAAAGAAGAAAAGTGATTGCACGCGGGGGAAAAGAAGAAGGGGGCACGCGTGAGGAAGAAGGAAGGGGAACGCACGGTCTGGGACCACCCATCCCGCGGTTGCGCGGTGACCGGCCGAAATTTACGACCAGCCGACCGGCGCCTAACAGTGGCCTAAAATAAAACCACTTCGGATAGCTTTCACACAGTTTTCTACCGGGCCACGTGCAACTACAGGAAGGTTGGTGATTTCGAACCTTTAATTACCTTCCTAGATCTTTTATCCTCTCAATTACTTGCTCCGTTTTTGAAATGATCTTTAAAAATCTACTTCAGATAAAATACCTAGTAGCAAAAACCTACAGATAATAAAATCAAAACAAACTAGTGATTTTATTTGACAAGGGTAAAAGACCCGGTCCCATACGAATTTTCCGGCGGGACCCACATATGAAACGAACCCGAGTACGTGCATGATGCAAACTGCGTCCCAAGATCCTCCACACGCGAACCGCTGGGACGCCCTGGCGATGGCGGCGGCCGCGATCAGGTCCTGGGCCGATCTCAACAGCGAGCTCCTCGTGTCCATCGTCGCCGCCGCGGACAACGGCTTGTCTATACAAGACTACCAGTGCCTCCGCGGCGTCTGCTCCGCGTGGCGCTCCGTCCTCGCGCCGCCGTACCCATGCATGCTCTCCCTCGCCGACGACGGCGGCCGCAGCGCCTCCGTCTTCTCCCTCCCGATGCGGCGGTCGTTCATCCTCTACACGGCTCCCGAGCCGCTCTACGAGGGCTGCCGCGAAGGCGGCGACCGCAACGGTAGCCGCGTCAGCGTCATCGGCTCGGGCAACGGCCGCCTCGCCGTGGCCGTCGACCACGGCAAACCGAGTTACGATATGCACGGTCTCGTCACCATCTCCGGCTGGCAGACGGTGAGGATCCTCCTCCTCGACCCCGTCAGTGGCCGTGGGGGGTGCGGCGAGCTCCCCCCTCCGCCGACCAGCAGTGACGACTACAAGTGCGTGCTCAAGGTCGTGTTCACGCGAGACGCCGGCCGTGGCACGGTCGTGGCCACGTGGAACAGCAGCAAGGTGTCCTACATCGACACTGGGAGCGCGAACATGGTGTGGACGACCGTCAACGTCGTTGGCCACACGAGGCACCTCACCGACCTGGCCTTCGACGCCGGAGGCCGCAACCTGTACTGCCTGGACTCATACGGGGCCGTGCACGTGCTCGGCATCCCCCACAGCTGCCAGGACCCGGAGCCCGTGGCCAACGATCCCCCATTGACCAGCCTGCCCGCCTTCTTCCCGGCGCCCTACGACGAAGTGTTCACGCTAACTAGGACCAAGCATCTCTTCTTCTGCCATGGCAGTTTGTACCAGATCTGGCAGAACACTATCGCCGCCGTCAAGTTGCCCTCCGGATTTAGGATTCCCATGGACGGGATCCACGTCGTGAGGTACGACCCGGGACGCTGGCCGGCATGGGAAGTGGTGAAGGATCTAGGAGGCAGCTCCGTGTTCATCGGCAAGAATAGCAACCCGGCGGTGGTGCGAGCCGCCGGCGCCAGCCCTGGGGTGCGGCCAAACTGTGTGTACTGGATCAACCAGCAGCGTGTCCCGATGGTGTGCGACGTGGCCACCGGAACCTCCGTGCCGTTTCTCACTCCATCTCCCAATGGAGTGTGCAATGGTGACTGCTGGTACTTGGATGATGACAGCACAAGGAACAACTGTGACGAGCCGGGTGCCCCAATAGCTACATCAATAATCCTCCACCTACAGGCAATTAACAGACAGTTGCGGACCTCCCTTCTCTTCTAATCAAAGTTCGCCCCGCACGTGCGCGCGCGCTAAGGATAACTAGATGATGCCCCGCACGTGTTGTGGGAATATTTGCAACACATTTCAGAGATATTTGATTTTATGGAAATAAGAATATACAGAGAAATAATATGAGAGTTATAACTACAAACACATATGGTTTATTGTGTTGGACTATTGTATTTTTGTAAAATATTTATTAAATATGTCATACATGTTTGCATGTTGAGATGAACCTTTTTCTATGACTCATTCCATGTTGAGATGAGTCTTCTTTAATGCATGTTGCTTGATGAGGTGTCACACTTGTATGTTGGGAAAAATATATTTGTGGGGGCTAGCTATTTAGATATAGAAGGTTCGCTAACACTATCTCCCAAATTTCAACATTTATATGTTTTATGGACTATGATACGTTCCAAACGTTCGGTATATTGCGATACATCCGAACGATCCCAAGCGCAAAAAGCGGCAAATTTGACCTATGGACGAAATCAAATCATAGAATGAACTGTCCGTGAAACTATTTCACACGACTGACCTTTTTGTGTGACGCCCAACACGAAAGCGTCACACTACACTGTGCAACGCCTCACAGATAGGCGCTACATGTCTGGCCAGCGTTGCACCTCAGACTGCCTAAAAATTGCTAAGTCATTGTGCAGAGCCTGAGAGCTAGGCGATGCACTGTATAGTATGGCGCCTAGCTCTCAGGCGCTGCACTAGTGGTTGCATTATAAAATGAAGCAACCACTAGTGCAACGCCTAGAAGCTAGGCGCTACACTGTATAGTGTGGCGCCTAGCTCTCAGGCGCTGCACACTGACTTAGTAAGTTTCGGATGACACGGGTGCGACGCTGGCCAGGCATGTAGTGCCTATGTGTGAGGCGTTGCACAGTGTGGTGTGATGTTTTCGTGTCGGGTGTCACACAAAAAGGTCAACCGCGTGAAATAATTTCACGGACAGTTCATTTTGTGATTTGATTTCGTCCATAGGTCAAATTTGTCGATTTTGCCGCAAAAAGCGGCAGCAGCAGTGCGGGCAAAAGCAAGTGCCAGCCCACATGCATGCATGCATGCGTATACCATTCACACGAAGCGATCCTTTCCTATGTGCATGCATACAAAAAAAAACAAAATAACCGACGTCAGCAAAATTCCATCTAAAATTAAGATTTGAAATGTTTTATAGCTCAAACCGTTGCTCTGATAAAAAAACTGTTTTCACATAAAAGATTTGTCGCGACGAGATCTTCGAAACTAGATCGCGTGTTGATATGTTTCGATGACTTTTTTTTCAGGTCAAAAGTTACCACGCCTGAATTACGTAAGTTATCATGCCAGAAGTATGTAACTTATCAGGGTGTTTACACTAAAGTTATCAGGGGTAAGTTTTGACTACTTTCTTGTCTGGGTAAAAAATTGCCCTGATATTTGTAAGTTAATTATCAGGTCCACAATACCCCTTCTAGCATCGGTGTCATGCCTAGGCCACAAGGTGAGGTCCACGTGTAGACACGATAAGGCCTGCTTATGAACAGAATTTTGTGGCTCGTGTCGGGCCAAGCCCGTTTAGGTGTGCCGGGTTGGCTCAATACCAAGCCGCCCCGTTGGCCATCCATGATCAAGTCCGTGGCGCGTAAAAATATAATGCCATTTACGTAGAAGTTATCGGGGGTATATTTTTCAAAAACTTCTTTCCCCAGGGGTAATGTTACCGTTGGTGTTTGCACGCAAGTTATCAAGTAAGCGGTTGGATGTTACCAGATCATTTACAACAGTTATCGGAACTATGTTTCTCAAAGGAAAAAAAAAATCCTAGTCAAAGTTATCGCGGTATTTGTACCTGAGTTATCAGCTCTGTTGTGTGTATATTACCATGCTATTTGCACAGAAGTTATCAGGGTTATGGTTTTCAACAACTTCTATCCTGGGGTTGAAAGAGTTACCACGGTGTGAGTTATCAGCTGTGTTGTGTGTATATTACCATCCTATTTACACAGAAATTACAAGGGTTTGCTTTTCAATAACTTTTTCCCGTAGTGTTTGTATGTGAGTTATCACCTTTGTTTTGTGTATATTATCATACTATTTATATACAAGTTATCGGGCTATATTATTTTAAAAAAAATCTCTTGGTAAAATGTTATCATGGTGCTTGTAGGTGAGTTATCAACCTCTGTTGTGCGTATATTACCATGCTATTTGCATAAGTTATCAGGGTATGTTTTCAAGAACTTTTATCCCGGGCTCAAAAGAGTTACCGCGGTGTTTGTACGTGAGTTATCAGCTATGTTATGCATATATTACCATCATATTTACACAGAAGTTATCGGAGTTTGTTTGTCAATAAAAAATTTCACGGGTCAAAAGGTTACCATAGTGTCTGTACTTGAGTTATCATATTTATTGTGTGTACATCACCATGTTATTTACACACAAGTTATTGGGCTATATAATTCAATAATTTTTTCTTGGGTAAAAGCATTACTATAGTGCTTGTACGTGAGTTATCAGGTATGCGATGCGTAAGTACCATGAGATTTACATATAAGTTATCATGGATATGTTTCAACACTTCTTCCTCGGGCCAAAAGTTATCACGGGTGTTTGTACATATACTATCATGCCCGCGGTGCGTAAATTACCATGTTATTTATATGAAAGATATGGGAGATTTTCAAACAACTCTTTCTCAAATCAAAGTTCATGTATCTCCTCTAAAATCACGATTTGTTTTACCTCTAAACAAATAAGGTGTTTTTGGGCATGCATGACCGCACATGCCCAACAAAAAGGGGAGCTGGCGTGGCTAATGGATAGACTATACTGAAGCATTCAGTGATGCACGTGAGATAGAGCATGCAAGAAAACGTGACAACCCTGCATGCAATTTACACAAGAAAACCAAACTAATCATGAAAGAAAAATGACAGGAAGAAGAGAAAAATCAGACCGGTGAATAAACAGACAAGTAGCTGGTCCAATTTCCCGTTTTGTAAAGAAATAAAGGCGTGCGTATGAATGAAATAGAAATGGAAGCATTAAGTAGACTGTTAACACTTGCTAGCCGAGATGGTAGAGCTTCGTTGCAATGGCAGTAGCTTGGGTTCGAGTCCCAACCCATCACTAAATATTTTTCTCCTCCACTTCTCCCGCACGTTCGCATGCATAGAAGGATCGGTGGCCGCTGGATGCAGATCGGACGCTGTTGCAATCGTTCGGATCTATTCTTAAAAACAGAACGTTTGGAAAATACAAATTTCGATGTTTTATATTACAAGGAATGTTAATTCCAAATAATATTTCAATCAAATTCAAAACAGCTTTTTAACAAACAATACAAGAAATTCAAAAATAAAAATCAAAGACATTAAAAAGTTCAAAAACTTTGAAACAAATAAAGTATTCATGTTCATGAAATTAAGAAATCAAAAATGTATATTTCACACTTGTTTTCTATTGGTAGATGTCAAATACGAAAATCCGCTCTCGAATATTTCAATTAATTTATTCACAAAAAAGATCTTTCAATTAATTTAAGTTTTCCAGGATTTTCCAGTGAAATTTAAGTTTTTTGCCGGTAAAGTTTCACTAATTGGTCAAACAAATTTCATATGAATTAGAATATTTTAATGAACCCCGCAAAAAAGAATATTTTAATGAATTCAGATATATTTTAATTAATTTTAGAAAAATTCAACATACACTTAACACAAACTCTGATTATTTCCTTTGTTTCAGCTTACTTGACAACCATTCGGCATACATTTTAAAGCAACTTAAAAATAATTGTTTTCACATTTCTGAATAAGTGTTTCCAAACTGAAATAGTATTCTAATGAATTTTTCTCCAAATTGTTTCTAATTGTTTTCACAGATTGTACCGCACAAAAGTAGACTATGGGCATGTCCATTAATCTTTCCCAAATCTCCCGAAAAAGAAAGTGTGGTACGTGCAAACGAGACACCATGGAGCCGGGCTACCACGTGGTCAGAACTTAGAAAACCAATGCCACCGTTAGATCGAGCAGCTAGTGGGTACTTTAAAGCATTTCTAGCAGATCCCGTATAAGTGGTCAAACCTTTATAATTTTTGCGTTTTACAGTTTTGGTCAAAAAAAATGTCTAGAACATAAACCGTAAAAGTGTCCAATCCATAAATTTTTTAAGGACCACCGAAAATGCACACCCGAAACCCTTATGTTTGGAGGTTGGAAGGCCGAACCAAGGGGCCCCTGTATACCGGTCAAACCTTGTTGGAGCAAACACGCCGCCGCGGAGTTTGCCGGAATCCGCTCTAAACTCGCCGGAATTTATCACCGCACACCGAAAAAGGCTGCTAGACGTCGCAATCGGTCGCCGCCGGTTCAAATTGGACGAGCTCGACATCGTCGTGGCCTCCCATGACCTCAGCCCGGCCGCGGGAATCCTCCCTGCGTGGCAGGTAAAGGGGCACGGCTCGGCCGACGCGGCTGGCAGTAGAGCAAGGCGTGGACGGCGGAGGCGACGGGGCGCGGCCGCCAAGGCTGGGCGTGGCCGGCGTGGTGATGGGGCGCGACCGGCAGGGACGGGGCGCGGCCGACGGGGTTGGGCGCAGCCGGCGCGGCCGGCTGGGGAAGGGGCGGCGGCGGCCGGACCAGAGGAAGGAGCTCTTTATCCCAGTTTTACAGTTTGTTTTACAATAACTGTTCGGTCGTAACTAAAACGAACCCTTAAAATGTATTTTTTTCGATTTATATTCCAATTGTACAATTTGCGATTTTAAAAAGTCTGTTAGAGATGCTCTTATAGAATGTCCGCGGAAGAGATCTTCATCGAGAGGTATGACCCGGGACACCGACCGTTCTTGAAAGGAGTGAAGGATCTTTCCTTTTTGACGAATAGGTCGTCATCGTGACTTTTCATTGATTGGTAGGAGGAAAACTGAAAATGCAAATCAAATTTTTTTTGCAGGGAAAAATACAAATCAATTACATGTATAGACAACGACGACTCCTGCTTGTAACGCGAACCAACCTGTGGTTGAGATGGTTAGGTAGACAGTGGTATCCCCAGCTCACCAGGGTTCAAATCCTGATGCTCGCATTATTCTTGCATTTATTTCAGGATTTCCGGCGATGCGGTATGCGTGTGTGCGTTCATAGGAATGAGTGTATGTGTGTGTATATGAGCGCTTATGTCTGTACTGATGCTAAAAAAACTCCTGCTTGTAACAATTCGGAAACATGTTTGTTCAAGTAAGGATGGCATGACTTGTGTCCTCGGGCGGGTGTAAATTATAGCCTGCATCGGAGACATCTGAAAGATGATGGATCGTGTGTTGGCCGGGTTCATGGTTCATGGAAGGCAGGTATGGTAACCTCCTCCGACGTCTTAGTCATGCGGGGATCTAGAGTTCGATGGCGTGTACAGGGTGTTGGCCCGGTCTGGTTCATTCAACGGCAATGACTCCGCCTTTGTTGAGCCATCTTGGAGATCCGTAATGCTACATATTAGCAATGGCGCCACGTCGAGCTCGGCTGAGGAGGTGATCCGTATTTTTTTTTCTTTGGTGACTAACGTTGGTGTCAAGCTTAGGGGATCCTTCGGTCTTGATTGTATTTCTCTTTTTTGGCTGATGTTTCTTTGTGCAAAGGCTTGTACTATGATCATTATGATATAAATAAGACTCATATTTTTGAGCAGAAAAAATAAGACACATATTATCATGAAAAAAAAAACTATGGCCTACGTGTTTTCCTCTCAATCTGTCTGATTCTTCATCTCTTTGCGGCGGTCCAATTTAGCGGCTCTTCGGTCACGCGGTGGAGTGGAGGATCTAGCAGGCTGCTCCTTGTTCGTTGGCAAGAACACCAGCCAAGCGGTGGTGCGAGCCGCGCGGTGGAGCCGGAGCCATGCCCGGGGGTGCGATCCAACTATGTGTGTTAGATCAACTGGTTGTCTGTTTCAGTGGTGTGCAACGTGGCCTTAGCGTCCTTCCCAAATAGAGCGTGTGAAGGTGACTGTTGGTACTTTGGTGATGACAACCTGACGAGCATCAACGTCGGAGAAATTAAATGGGCGTGTATGTATCTAGGGATGATTGTCCTTTTTTTGGCATTGGATGAAGAAAATGTTTTTATGAAGCCGCTAGGTAGCGGGGTACCTTTTTTTGCCAACTCAAAATAAATCGTTCTACGAAACCACATATTTATTTGTATTCCCATAATTTCCTGAATTTCAGATTATTTTTTGGTTTCATATAGCAGACAGGTAAATACAGGAAATATATCCCAATAAATTTGAAACATTTTGTGCACCGTAGAAAACCATTCCGGAAACTTTAAAATAGTCAAAGGCAAAAAGTTTAAAAATCATTTTGTGCAAGTTTCACAATTTTTTATCAATAGTTGTCAAATGTCATGTTACCAACCTTGCAATTAATTCCCATTTTCATTTATTATTTCAATGGCATTTCATTCTGTTCAACATAGTTTCACATATTGTTCACATAAATTTCAAAGGCATCCACAATGTTTTATTCGCTTAATAAAATGGGTGTTTGCATTACTTGATGCAGAGGCGGGGGTAATCCTCATTTTCTAATCGATCCATACCTATTTTAATTAATTTCATAAACTTTGAACAGACATTTCACACGAATTTTGATTATTTCATTCATATTTCAATTTCACTTCAGAAAAATTGAAAGGTGGTCCATATTTCGTTCTAGAGCCCATGCACATGTACAGGCACTCCATAGCCGTTGCCCAAATGCAGAAGTTCTCATGGTTGAACCGTCTGTACTGCACGGACGGCATTGACGTTGAAGCTTCCTTAGCCACGCCTGACGCTTCGGCGGCCTCCTCCCTCCTTTTATTACACACAAAAAGGATGGGAGGGCCGTCTTGCCTCTGGAAAGCATATGCTTTTGGATGAATAGTAAATAAAGTATAAAAATCATAATTTTTTTTGAGGATGTTCATGTTAGTCAGGCAAGCGTGCTTGGCAATTTTCATGCAAAACGGGATAGCGCTTCTCCAACTCTACATGCGGAGCCGGACCGAACGTCTGAGCTCTGTGGAGTGGGCTTCATGAAGTGTTGCGATCCTCTGGTGCAAAATGCGAGCCAGCTTCACAAAATGGAGAAGCGAGGAGTTCGGCATAATTACAAGGGGATGCCACCACCAAATCGAGAAACGATTTCCAAGGCTCACCCCCGACGCTCTCTCTCTCTCTTGACAGTTTCTCAGTCCCTCTTCCTAGCGCCAACCCTAGCCGCCACCGTGACCACCGCCGCCAGTCCGTCGCCGGCCTCCGCTCCTATCCGGTGGTAGATCAAGCCATTACAGGCCTATCCCCGCCAGATCCTGTCCCTTCGATGTGGTTCCCTCGCCGCCAACCAGGAGCAGGCACTAGTGCAGAACCGGGCAATAGCACCGGTTCGTAAGGCCCTTTAGTGTCGGTTCCATAACCGGCACTAAAGTGTGGGCACTAAAGCCCCCCCCCTTTAGTACCGGTTCAGCACGAACCGGTGCTAAAGGGCAACCACGTGGCACGAGCCAGCTCTGGGGGCCGGGAGCCCTTTAGTACCGGTTGGTAACACCAACCGGTACTAAAATGTTTGGGGGGTTTTTGGTTTTATGATTTCTTTTTCATTTAATTTTGTGTTTTCCATTTTAATTCTTTTTCGTTTGCTGGTATTTTATGATACTACACATTGTACACGTTATGTGCATATATATATATATAATAGAATTTCTAGTAGAACCAATCATATATATATCATCAATGTCTCACAAACCACCATATTAATTCACACATACACACATGTATAGCTATATACAATTTCTCCTACATATGCATGTTGCCTTCGGAGCCAGTGGCATTAGCCTAATTGGTGCCTTCGGAGCACGATGACAATTGAAAGTGGTTCATGACCTGGTTGATGGGGGCGGTAGCGGGTAATAGTATTCTCCCTTCGGATTTATGACCTGGTCGAGCAAAAATCCCGCTATTTCCTCTTGAAGTGCTTCTACGCGCTCCGTTTCTAGGAGCTTGTCCCGCACCTCTGTGAACTGTTAAGAATGAGATCAATATGCATGTGTATTACTTGTGTGACTAGATATCGATGATGGTGTAAAAATTGTGAATAGTGCTCTGACAAGCGTACCCATTCCTGTCTTTGAGATCTGCTCCTTTCGGACGCCATCATGCGAATGTTCTCGCAAACGCAGAATGCACACAGATCAGTCCCATGCGCCTGCTTCAGGGCCTTTATTACGAGAATGGAATTTAATTTAATCATATAATAATTAATCAAGCATGATAATTAAAGAGATGGCAGCTAGCTAGCTAGCTAGTACTACTTAATTACTTACCTTGGGTCGAAACCATTTCAGTTGTCGTTTTCATTCGCCTTCCGTGACGCTGATGAACCTTGCCCAAGCCCTGCCCGCCGACAAAGAAAATGAATAAAGGGGTTATTAAATAGTTCATATCATGAAATGACGAACTAAATAGGCCGAGATATATAGTTAATAATGATTGAAATTACCTGTTGACTATCCCAAATAAGATGTTATAGTCACTATTTTCTTTGAGTAGTGAGTCCAGTATTTCAACTGTTTCGGCGTCAACTTTAATGATACACAAGATCCAGTGAAATCTGCATGCACACACGTTTGCATGTCTTAATTAAGCGGGCATATATAAGCAAAAACATGTAGCTAGCTAGTAGGTAAAAACAGAGAATTTGTAGTACAAGAAAGTGTGACTCACTAAAAGTTGTAAGGAAGTAGTATATCTTCATTGTATTTGAGGCACTTCAAGAACTCTAGCATGCTGTCCTCTACCTGCTTTTCATGATGCTTGTTTATTTTCCATGTGTATTCATTAACGGTGTTTGGGTCAATGAACCCAATGCCATAGCGTCCACCTTTTCTCATTTCATACATCTTCATCCTGCATAATACCACAGAAAAGAATATAGTGAGGATAATTATAGATAATGATTGATCAAAAGGATCACTACGGCTAGCTTGAGACTTAAATTACAGAAAGAAATCACTTACAGACAATAGCAACTGACGATAGATTTTTCGAGTGCGTCTTAATTGTATAACTGAAACAGTTCAGAATACTCAACAGTCACAGGTTTCTGATGGTAGTAATGATCCTTCTTGACTTGCACCATGAGGGACTCTCGATCGGATCTCTTGGTAATGTCCATGTACCATTGATGCAATTCATACATTCTCGTTGGGAGCTTCTTGACCTCTTCTGCCTTGACCAAAGGTCGGCCCCGGGCATATTTCCGTTTTATTTCCTCCTCTGTAAGCACAGGCATGTCCTTGATCTCGAGGAGTTGTCCAACAGTGATGTTGAGAGTTTCAGCCTGCATTATATGCTCCTGGGTTATTACCACATCGCCCACCTCGGGAACGTAAACTGTTTGCCCACAATAATATTGGGCGCGCGTACTGTCACGTGTTGTTGGCGGCACAACAAGCGGGGGGATCGATTGCGCCACCTGTTCTCCCAGCTGGGCAACGGTTTTCCCGCATTTTTTGACAGCTGCTTGTTGTTTGCTCGAGCTCGAGCTCGCCTCCTTCTGTAGAGTTGTCGATGTAACTTCCTGATGTGGCGCTCATAGTCTGTGTCAACAGGCTTAGGAGCTGGTGGTTGAGCCATACGAATGAAGTGGTCAACTACTTCCACAGGCACTTTCTCCCTTGGCGGCGGTGGCGATTTCGGTCCAAAATGGGCGTCGACTTCTGCCCGCACTATGGCATTGGTTTGCTCCTCGGTCCTATCGTAAGCCCTCTCAGGAAAAGGAGTAGTGAGGTTTGGACCATATTTATATCGCTTGCCTCCGCCTGTACTTCCTGTACTATGACCTCGACTTGTACCGCTACGCACCATAGCTGCGGGGTGTCTCTTCTGCGATTGCTGAGGCGGCGGAGACGGCTGACGGGGCTGAGTTGGACGAGGAGGAGTGGCCTGAAGCTGTGCCGGACTTGGAGGAGGAGTGGCCTGAGGTTGTGCCGGACATGGAGGAGTGGACGTCTGACGCTGTGTCTGACTTGGAGGAGGAGTGGCCTGACACTTTGCCGGACTTGGAGGAGGAGGAGTGGCCTCACGCGTTGGTGGACTTGGAGGAGCGGGAGTCTGCTGACTTGGTGGCGGACTTCGACGAGGATTCGGGTGACGCGGTGTCGGTGGCCTTCGAAAGATGATGCAATCCTTTCTCCATAGGATGATACGATGTTTGGCATCTCCGAGTGTGTGCTCCTCGTCACCTCCAGGAATGTCAAGCTCTAGCCCCGAATGGTCCACCACCTCATCAACCACGACACGAGCATAGCCTGCTGGAATCGGGTTGCAATGGAAGGTTGCATCGGGGGAATTTGTATAAGCAACGCCGTCTGCCACCTTCAAGGATATGTTCTTAATTTTGAAGTGTAGCTCGTAGTTAGTGTTCTCCACGATGTCATCCACGGGGTATCTATCCAGCATTGCGTCAAACGGGGTGGAACCCACGCTGCTTCTCGGCATGGATGGGGCGGTGGTATCCAATGCTGGATCATCCGCTAGCTGCTGCAGCTGCTGAGACCCCCTTTGCTGGCTAAGTGAGTCGATCTGCTGCTGCTGCCACTGGAATTTGACTACCAAGTCCGCGTGCGCTGATTCTAGGCCTTGAAGGTGTTCATAGTCCAGCTTCCTCTTCTCCTCCTCCATCTTCCTCTGCTTCTCCTCCGCAATCTTCCTTCTCGCATGGGTTCTGTAGTCGGCGTTCCAGTCCGAAAACCCCTCATACCACGGAATAGCGCCCTTGCCTCATGTTCTTCCCGGGTGTTCAGGATTTCCCAGGGCACGCGTAAGCTTGTCGTTCTCTCTGTTGGGCTGGAACACCCCCGTTCGAGCCTCTTCTATTGCAACAAGTATATTATCGTCGGCTCCGTTCAGACATGCCTTCGTCGAAACTTTGCCTGTCTTCGGGTCCAACTCCCCCCCATGCGCATAGAACCAAGTCCTGCACCTGGGGGGCCAGCTCTTAGTAACCGGAGTGACACCTGCATCCTCCATCTCTTTCTCAGACTTATCCCACTTAGGCATTGCCACCGCGTAGCCACCTGGCCCCAGCTTATGGAACTTATCCTTTTTTCGGCATTCTTCTTGTTTATTCTCGACCGTTCCTTAGCTAATTCTGAATCCTTGAATTTCACGAAATCGTCCCAATGAGCACTTTGATTCTCTAGTGTTCCCTCGAATACTAGAGTCTTCCTTCCTCCCTTGACGTACTTGTCCCATTCACGATTCTTGTGGTTCTTGAATGCAACCGCCATCTTCCTAAGAGCAGTGTCCTTGACTTTCTGCACATCTGCTTTTGTGAAATGATATGGTAGGGTGAAATGTTCCATGAGAGTATCCCAAACCAGACTTTTTTGTCTGTCATCGACAAAAGTAAGATCTGGAGGTGGCTTTGCTGGCTCTCTCCATTCTTGAAGGGAGATCAGGAGTTGGTCCTTCACAAGAACTTCGCACTGACGAACGAACTTGTCCGCAATCTTCTTAGGCGCTAATGGTTCGCCATTAGGTCTGATTGCCTCGATATTATACTTTACGCCCTCCTTCAACTTTTTGTTCGGGCCTCATTTCGTCCTGTTGCCTGAAGATTTGCTCGATCCGGATGGCTGAAAGAAGAAAGATCGATTCATTAATATATCTTCAACTCATTTAAAACATGTGATGATCACCAGATGCATGCTTATATAAATATATATACCTCGCCAGTCTTTGTTGTTTCAGGATCAACATGTTCTTTGTCATTGTAATAATCGTAGTTCATGACTTCATCAATTCGTCGTCGCGATCGAATATCATATCACCCTCTCTGGTGTTGTTTAGAAATTCGGAGCCGTCATAATCTTCTTCATTCTGATCATCATCTGGCCCGCGTATTATATCGAACATGGTCTGTTCTCCCTCTTTGTCGGTATTGTCTGCCATAGCTTTTATTTAACTATGCCAAAAGAAATATAAAACAATTTAGTATTCAAATTACATCGTCTCGAATAATAGATATAATCTCGAATACATCGTCTCGAATAATAGATATAATCTCGAATACATCATCTCGAATAATAGATATAATCTCGAATACATCGTCTCGAATAATATATAATATTGAATAGTACATCACTGGCTAGGTAGCTAATTAAAGATCGAATACTGCAGAAGAATGTAGGACACTCGCGGTTCCTGTGGCGCGGGCGGTGGACACCCAAAGAGAAGGAACCCTCACAGGATCATAACTGAAGTGAGATCCCTGAAGAAACTGCCAGGTATTGGAGAACCTGCCGCCCTCTAACGCAACCATGTAGCGATGGACGTGCTCGTCCTCCTCCCTGACACGGCGACGTACCACCTCCGGCGGGGCCGGCTCCCTCCGCACCGAAACTGGCCCACGCGAACGCCACCAAACGAGATCAGGGTCGACGACGGGACCCGGAGCCGGGTTCCTCATCAAGCGGCGCGCCCCTCCAGGCAGCACCTCCCAGTGCCAGCCCGGCGGAGCCCAGTCCCGGACATGGGTCAGTCGGACGTCGTCGCGGACGGGTCGACGGCAAGGATGCGGGCCGGGCATCGCCGAGAACAAATACTAGCTATATGCCCGCAAAAAGTAACATTTTTTTAATGATTAGATTTTGATAACTAAAATTTCTTAACATTTCTATATAACACTAATTATGCTATCATTGCATATGTCAAAATTCTATATGCTATTTCATACTAATTAAGCATCTAAGACTAAAAACAGAAAACACAACTTTTATACATCCATTAAAAACTGAAAAACAACATTATATAAAAAATTTCCATACTCATTAAACACTAATTATATCCATCTAACATGCATTCATACATATATATTAGTGAAAAAAATAATAATCTAAAAAATCTAAACTAATTAAACATACAAAATACGTATATACTAATATATACATGCATTAATTCATACATATGTATGTGTGTGTGTGTGTGTTCATCATGCTTGTGTGTGTGTGTATGGGCTCGGGGAGGGGCGGCGCCCATGGTGGCCGCCAGGGGCGAGGGAGAGGGGTTAGAGGGGGAGAGCTCACAGCGGGGCGACGGCGACGGCGAGGCGACGGCCGGGGGCGGCGACGGGCCGGGGCGTGACGCGGGGGCGGCGACGCGGGGACGGCGCGACGGGGACGGGCCTGGGGCGGCGATGGAGACGAGGGCGGCGACGGGGACGGGGGCGGCAACGGGGACGGGGGCGGCGACGGAGACGGCGTCGATCGATCGGGGCGCGCGGGCGGTGCTTCAATGGGGAAATAGAGGAAGAAACAGAGGGAGAACGAAATTTTCATAAGTGTTGTATATATAGAAGGCACCTTTAGTACCGGTTGGAGCCACCAACCAGTATTAAAGGCCTGTTTTGGCCAGGCCAAGCGGCGGGAACCGCACCCCCTTTAGTACCGGTTGGTGGCTCCAACCGGTACTAAAGGCCCCCCTTTAGTACCGGTTGGTGGCTCCAACCGGTACTAAAGGCCCCCCTTTAGTACCGGTTGGTGGCTCCAACCGGTACTAAAGGCCCCCCTTTAGTACCGGTTGGTGCCACGAACCGGTACTAAAGGGGGTGCGCTGGCGCAGGTGCGGTGCGCAAGTTTAGTCCCACCTCGCTAGCCGAGGGGCGACCGCACTGGTTTATAAACCCCCGTGCGGTATCTCTCTCGAGCTCCTCTCCAAAGCAGGCCTACTGGGCCTACATGTTTTGTGCTGCCCTGTTGGCCTACTAGGCCTTTGCGGGCCTGCATCCTGGCCCAACAACAGGTTGGGTTTCTAGTCGTATGCAGGCCGCTCTGGCCTAGTAGGCGGGCTTTTTTTTTAATTTTTTTGCTTTATTTATTTTTGAGTTGTTTTTTTGTGTATTTAGAGTTTCTTTGTGAATATTTTTGCTTTAGGTACAAAAAATTACAAAATTTCTGTTAGTGCCCGTAGTTTTCAAATTTGAATAGTTTAAATTTTGAATTATTTGAAATTAGTGTGAATCACTAGTTTGTGAATAACTTAACTTTAAAAATCAGTAAAGGCATGAAAGAATTTGTTTGCACATAAAATTTCTTCGCGTTTCAAATGCCAAAACACATAATTAACTACTCTAACTATTACAGAGATTCCCTTCTGGGTGTGAAACACAAAAGAAAGTGATGATAGTGAAGCCGATCACATCCCAGATCTTTGGGTGTGAAACTTTTTCTTCGCGTGTGTCCCTTTGCGCCGTAACCATGGAAAATCTTCATCATTTAACGGGATGCTCGGGTCAACATTCATTGTGAATGGAGCAATTTCATCAAACTTTTCATAATCTTCTGACTTGTCTATCTTGTCATCCACTCCCACGATGTTTCTCTTCCCAGAAAGAACTATGTGCCGCTTTGGCTCATCGTACGTGTTGGGGAACGTTGCAGAAAACAAAAAATTTCCTACGGTTTCACCAAGATCCATCTATGAGTTCATCTAGCAACGAGTGATCAGATGCATCTACATACCTTTGTAGATCGCGAGCGGAAGCGTTCAAAGAACGGGGATGAGGTAGTCGAACACGACGTGATCCAAATCACCGGAGATCCTAGCACCGAACGGACGGCACCTCCGCGTTCAGCACACGTACGGTCAGCGTAACGTCTCCTTCTTCTTGATCCAGCAAGAGGGAAGGAGAGGTTGAGGAAGATGGCTCCAGCAGCAGCACGACGGCGTGGTGGTGATGGAGCAGCAGTACTCTGTCAGGGCTTCGCCAAGCGCTATGGAGGAGGAGGAGGTGTTGGAGAGGGAGAAGGAGGCAACCAAAGGCATGGATGAAAAAGCCCTCCTTCCCCCACTATATATAGGAGGGCCTAGGGGGGGCGCCGGCCCTAGGAGATCCAATCTCCTAGGGGGCGGCGGCCAAGGGAGGTTTCCCTCCCCCCCCAAGGCACCTAGGGGTGCCTTCCACTTGTGGGACTCTTCCCCTTTGGAAACCCTAGGCGCATGGGCCCCTTGGGGCTGGTGCCCTTGGCCCATGTAGGCCAAGGCGCACCCCCTTACAGCCCATGTGGCCCCCGGGGCAGGTGGACCCACCCGGTGGACCCCGGGGACCCTTCCGGTGGTCCCGGTACAATACCGGTGACCCCAAAACTTGTCCCGATGGCCGAAAGAGCACTTCCTATATATAATTCTTTACCTCCGGACCATTCCGGAACTCCTCGTGATGTCCGGGATCTCATCCGGGACTCCGAACAACATTCGGGTTACTGCATATACATATCCCTACAACCCTAGCATCACCGAACCTTAAGTGTGTAGACCCTACGGGTTCGGGAGACATGTAGACATGACCGAGATCGCTCTCTGGTCAATAACCAACAGCGGGATCTGGATACCCATGTTGGCTCCCACATGCTCCTCGATGATCTCATCGGATGAACCACTATGTCGAGGATTCAAGCAACCCCGTATACGATTCCCTTCGTCAATCGGTATGTTACTTGCCCGAGATTCGATCGTCGGTATCCCAATACCTCATTCAATCTCGTTACCGGCAAGTCACTTTACTCGTACCGTAATGCATGATCCCGTGACCAGACACTTGGTCACTTTGAGCTCATTATGATGATGCATTACCGAGTGGACCCAGTGATACCTCTCCGTCATATGGAGTGACAAATCCCAGTCTTGATCCGTGTCAACCCAACAGACACTTTCGGAGATACCCGTAGTATACCTTTATAGTCACCCAGTTACGTTGTGACGTTTGGTACACCCAAAGCACTCCTACGGTATCCGGGAGTTACACGATCTCATGGTCTAAGGAAAAGATACTTGACATTGGAAAACTCTAGCAAACGAACTATACGATCTTGTGCTATGTTTAGGATTGGGTCTTGTCCATCACATCATTCCCCTAATGATGTGATCTCGTTATCAATGACATCCAGTGTCCATAGTCAGGAAACCATGACTATTCGTTGATCAACGAGCTAGTCAACTAGAGGCTTACTAGGGACATGTTGGTGTCTATTATTCACACATGTATTACGATTTCCGGATAACACAATTATAGAATGAATAAAGACAATTATCATGAACAAGGAAATATAATAATAATGCTTTTATTATTGCCTCTAGGGCATATTTCCAACAGTCTCCCACTTGCACTAGAGTCAATAATCTAGTTGCATTGTGATGAATCGAACACCCATGGAATTCTGGTGTTGATCATGTTTTGCTCTAGGGAGAGGTTTAGTCAACGGATCTGCTACATTCAGGTCCGTGTGTACTTTACAAATATCTATGTCTCCATCTTGAACATTTTCACGAATGGAGTTGAAACGACGCTTGATGTGCCTTGTCTTCTTGTGAAACCTGGGCTCCTTGGCAAGAGCAATAGCTCCAGTGTTGTCACAGAAGAGCTTGATCGGCCCCGACGCATTGGGTATGACTCCTAGGTCGGTGATGAACTCCTTCACCCAAATTGCTTCATGTGCTGCCTCCGAGGCTGCCATGTACTCCGCTTCACATGTAGATCCCGCCACGACGCTCTGCTTGCAACTGCACCAACTTACTGCCCCACCATTCAAAATATACACGTATCCGGTTTGTGACTTAGAGTCATCCAGATCTGTGTCGAAGCTAGCGTCGACGTAACCTTTTACGACGAGCTCTTCGTCACCTCCATAAACGAGAAACATTTCCTTAGTCCTTTTTCAGGTACTTCAGGATATTCTTGACCGCTGTCCAGTGTTCCTTGCCAGGATTACTTTGGTACCTTCCTACCAAACTTACGGCAAGGTTTACATCAGGTCTGGTACACAGCATGGCATACATAATAGAACCTATGGCTGAGGCATAGGGGATGACACTCATCTCTTCTATATCTTCTGCCGTGGTCGGACATTGAGCTGAGCTCAATTTCACACCTTGCAACACAGGCAAGAACCCCTTCTTAGACTGATCCATATTGAACTTCTTCAATATCTTATCAAGGTAGGTGCTTTGTGAAAGACCTATGAGGCGTCTTGATCTATCTCTATAGATCTTGATGCCTAATATATATGCAGCTTCTCCAAGGTCCTTCATTGAAAAACTCTTATTCAAGTAGGCCTTAATGTTGTCCAAGAGTTCTATATCATTTCCCATCAAAAGTATGTCATCTACATATAATATGAGAAATGCTACAGAGCTCCCACTCACTTTCTTGTAAACGCAGGCTTCTCCATAAGTCTGCGTAAACCCAAACGCTTTGATCATCTCATCAAAGCGAATGTTCCAACTCCGAGATGCTTGCACCAGCCCATAAATCGAGCGTTGGAGCTTGCACACCTTGTCAGCATTCTTAGGATCGACAAAACCTTCCGGCTGCATCATATACAATTCTTCCTTAAGGAAACCATTAAGGAATGCCGTTTTGACGTCCATTTGCCATATCTCATAATCGTAGAAAGCGGCAATTGCTAACATGATTCGGACGGACTTTAGCTTCGCTACCGGTGAGAAAGTCTCATCGTAGTCAACCCCTTGAACTTGTCGATAACCCTTAGCGACAAGCCGAGCTTTATAGATGGTCACATTACCATCCGCGTCTATCTTCTTCTTAAAGATCCATTTATTTTCTATGGCTCGCCGCTCAACGGGCAAGTCAGTCAAAGTCCATACTTCGTTTTCATACATGGATCCTATCTCGGATTTCATGGCTTCTAGCCATTTGTCGGAATCCGGGCCCGCCATCGCTTCTTCATAGTTCGAAGGTTCACCGTTGTCTAACAACATGATTTCCAAGACAGGGTTGCCGTACCACTCTGGTGCGGAACGTGTCCTTGTGGACCTTCGAATTTCAGTAGGAGCTTGATCAGAAGTATCTTGATCATCATCATTAACTTCCTCTCTTGTCGGTGCAGGCACCTCAGAAACATTTTCTTGAGTTGCGCCATTTTCCGGTTCAAGAGGTAATACTTCATCAAGGTCTACTTTCCTCCCACTTACTTCTTTCGAGAGAAACTCCTTCTCTAGAAAGGATCCATTCTTGGCAACAAGGATCTTGCCTTCGGATCTGAGGTAGAAGGTATACCCAATAGTTTCTTTAGGGTATCCTATGAAGACGCATTTTTCCGACTTGGGTTCGAGCTTTTCAGGTTGAAGTTTCTTGACATAAGCATCGCATCCCCAAACTTTCAGAAACGACAGCTTAGGTTTCTTCCCAAACCATAATTCAAACGGTGTCGTCTCAACGGATTTCGACGGAGCCCTATTTAAAGTGAATGCGGCAGTCTCTAAAGCATAGCCCCAAAAAGATAGCGGTAAATCTGTAAGAGACATCATAGATCGCACCATACCTAATAGAGTGCGATTACGACGTTCGGGCACACCATTACGCTGAGGTGTTCCAGGCGGCGTGAGTTGTGAAACTATTCCACATTTTCTTAAGTGTGTGCCAAACTCATGACTCAAGTATTCTCCTCCACGATCTGATCGCAGGAACTTGATTTTCCTGTCACGTTGATTCTCAACCTCACTCTGAAATTCCTTGAACTTTTCAAAGGTTTCAGACTTGTGTTTCATTAAGTAGATATGCCCATATCTACTCAAGTCATCAGTGAGGGTGAGAACATAACGATAGCCACCGCGAGCCTCAACACTCATTGGACCGCACACATCAGTATGTATGATTTCCAATAAGTTGGTTGCTCGCTCCATTGTTCCTGAGAACGGAGTCTTGGTCATTTTACCCATGAGGCATGGTTCGCACGTGTCAAATGATTCGTAAACAAGAGACTCTAAAAGTCCATCAGCATGGAGCTTCTTCATGCGTTTGACACCTATGTGACCAAGGCGGCAGTGCCACAAGTATGTGGGACTATCATTATCAATCTTACATCTTTTGGTACTCACACTATGAACATGTGTAGCATTACGCTCGAGATTCATTAAGAATAAACCATTCACCATCGGAGCATGACCATAAAACATATCTCTCATATAAATAGAACAACCATTATTCTCGGATTTAAATGAGTAGCCATCTCGTATTAAACGAGATCCTGATACAATGTTCATGCTCAAACTTGGCACTAAATAACAATTATTGAGGTTCAAAACTAATCCCATAGGTAAATGTAGAGGTAGCGTGCCGACGGCGATCACATCGACCTTGGAACCATTCCCGACGCGCATCGTCACCTCGTCCTTCGCCAGTCTCCGCTTATTCCGCAGCTCCTGCTTTGAGTTACAAATGTGAGCAACTGCACCGGTATCAAATACCCAGGAGCTACTACGAGTACTGGTAAGGTACACATCAATTACATGTATATCACATATACCTTTTGTTTTGCCGGCCTTCTTGTCCGCTAAGTATTTGGGGCAGTTCCGCTTCCAGTGACCACTCTCCTTGCAATAAAAGCACTCAGTCTCGGGCTTGGGTCCATTCTTTGGCTTCTTCCTGGCAGCTTGCTTGCCGGGCACGGCAACTCCCTTGCCGTCCTTCTTGAAGGTTTTCTTACCCTTGCCTTTCTTGAACTTAGTGGTTTTATTCACCATCAACACTTGATGTTCCTTTTTGACTTCTACCTCTGCTGATTTCAGCATTGCAAATACTTCAGGAATGGTCTTTTCCATCCCCTGCATATTGAAGTTCATCACAAAGCTCTTGTAGCTCGGTGGAAGCGACTGAAGGATTCTGTCAATGACCGCGTCATCCGGGAGATTAACTCCCAGCTGAGTCAAGCGGTTATGTAACCCAGACATTGTGAGTATGTGCTCACTGACAGAACTATTTTCCTCCATCTTACAGCTGAAGAATTTGTCGGAGACTTCATATCTCTCGACCCGGGCATGAACTTGGAAAACCATTTTCAGCTCTTCGAACATCTCATATGCTCCGTGTCTCTCAAAAAGCTTTTGGAGCCCCGGCTCTAAGCTGTAAAGCATGTCGCACTAAACGAGGGAGTAGTCATTGGTACGTGCCTGCCAAGCGTTCGTAACGTCTTGTTCTGCAGGGAGAACAGGTGCGTCACCTAGCGGTGCTTGTAGGACATAATCTTTCTTGGCAGCTATGAGGATGATCCTCAGGTTCCGGACCCAGTCCGTGTAGTTGCTGCCATCGTCTTTCAGCTTGGTTTTCTCTAGGAACGCGTTGAAGTTGAGGACTACGTTGGCCATTTGATCTACAAGACATATTGTAAATATTTTAGACTAAGTTCATGACAATTAAGTTCATCTAATCAAATTATTCAATGAACTCCCACTTAGATAGACATCCCTCTTCTAGTCATCTAAGTATAACATGATCCGAGTCAACTAGGCCGTGTCCGATCATCACGTGAGACGGACTAGTCAACATCGGTGAACATCTTCATGTTGATCGTATCTTCTATACGACTCATGCTCGACCTTTCAGTCTTCTATGTTCCGAGGCCATGTCTGTACATGCTAGGCTCGTCAAGTCAACCTAAGTGTTTGCATGTGTAAATCTGTCTTACACCCGTTGTATGTGAACGTTGGAATCTATCACACCCGATCATCACGTGATGCTTAGAAACGAACGAACTGTCGCAACGGTGCACGGTTAGGGGGGAACACTTTCTTGAAATTATTATGAGGGATCATCTTATTTACTATCGTCGTTCTAAGTAAACAAGATGCAAAAACATGATAAACATCACATGCAATCAAATAATAATAGTGACATGATATGGCCAATATCACATAGCTCCTTTGATCTCCATCTTGGGGCTCCATAATCATCTTGTCACCGGCATGACACCATGATCTCCATCATCATGATCTCCATCATCGTGCCTCCATGAAGTTGCTCGCCAACTATTACTTCTACTACTATGGCTAACGCGTTTAGCAATAAAGTAAAGTAATACATGGCGTTTCTCAATGACACGCAGGTCATACAAAAAATAGACAACTCCTATGGCTCCTGTCGGTTGTCACACTCATCGACATGCAAGTCGTGATTCCTATTACAATAGCATGAACATCTCATACATCACATATAGATCATTCATCATTCATCACAACTTTGGCCATATCATATCACAAAGCACTTGCTGCAAAAACAAGTTAGACGTCATCTAATTGTTGTTGCAAGTTTTACGTGGCTGAAGTAGGGTTCTAGCAAGAACGTTTTCTTACCTACGTAAAAGCCACAACGTGATTTGTCAACTTCTATTTACCCTTCATAAGGACCCTTTTCATCGAATCCGCTCCAACTAAAGTAGGAGAGACAGACACCCGCCAGCCACCTTATGCAACTTGTGCATGTTAGTCGATGGAACCGGTCTCACGTAAGCGTACGTGTAAGGTTGGTCCGGGCCGCTTCATCCCACAATACCTTTGAAGCAAGATAAGACTAGTAGTGGCAAGAAAGTTGACAGCATCTACGCCCACAACAAATTGTGTTCTACTCGCGCAAGAAGAACTACGCATAGACCTAGCTCTGATACCACTGTTGCGGAACGTTGCAGAAAACAAAAAATTTCCTACGGTTTCACCAAGATCCATCTATGAGTTCATCTAGCAACGAGTGATCATATGCATCTACATACCTTTGTAGATCGCGAGCGGAAGCGTTCAAAGAACGGGGATGAGGTAGTCGAACACGACGTGATCCAAATCACCGGAGATCCTAGCACCGAACGGACGGCACCTCCGCGTTCAGCACACGTACGGTCAGCGTAACGTCTCCTTCTTCTTGATCCAGCAAGAGGGAAGGAGAGGTTGAGGAAGATGGCTCCAGCAGCAGCACGACGGTGTGGTGGTGACGGAGCAGCAGTACTCCGTCAGGGCTTCGCCAAGCGCTATGGAGGAGGAGGTGTTGGAGAGGGAGAAGGAGGCAACCAAATGCATGGATGAAAATGCCCTCCTTCCCCCACTATATATAGGAGGGCCTAGGGGGGGCGCCGGCCCTAGGAGATCCAATCTCCTAGGGGGCGGCGGCCAAGGGAGGTTTCCCTCCCCCCCCCCAAGGCACCTAGGGGTGCCTTCCACTTGTGGGACTCTTCCCCTTTGGAAACCCTAGGCGCATGGGCCCTTGGGGCTGGTGCCCTTGGCCCATGTAGGCCAAGGCGCACCCCCTTACAGCCCATGTGGCCCCCCGGGGCAGGTGGACCCACCCGGTGGACCCCCGGGACCCTTCCGGTGGTCCCGGTACAATACCGGTGACCCCGAAACTTGTCCCGATGGCCCGAAATAGCACTTCCTATATATAATTCTTTACCTCCGGACCATTCCGGAACTCCTCGTGACGTCCGGGATCTCATCCGGGACTCCGAACAACATTCGGGTTACTGCATATACATATCCCTACAACCCTAGCGTCACCGAACCTTAAGTGTGTAGACCCTACGGGTTCGGGAGACATGTAGACATGACCGAGATCGCTCTCCGGTCAATAACCAACAGCGGGATCTGGATACCCATGTTGGCTCCCACATGCTCCTCGATGATCTCATCGGATGAACCACGATGTCGAGGATTCAATCAACCCCGTATGCAATTCGCTTTGTCAATCGATATGTTACTTGCCCGAGATTCGATCGTCGGTATCCCAATACCTCGTTCAATCTCGTTACCGGCAAGTCACTTTACTCGTACCGTAATGCATGATCCCGTGACCAGACACTTGGTCACTTTGAGCTCATTATGATGATGCATTACCGAGTGGGCCCAGTGATACCTCTCCGTCATACGGAGTGACAAATCCCAGTCTTGATCCGTGTCAACCCAACAGACACTTTCGGAGATACCCGTAGTATACCTTTATGTCACCCAGTTACGTTGTGACGTTTGGTACACCCAAAGCACTCCTACAGTATCCGGGAGTTACACGATCTCATGGTCTAAGGAAAAGATACTTGACATTGGAAAACTCTAGCAAACGAACTATACGATCTTGTGCTATGTTTAGGATTGGGTCTTGTCCATCACATCATTCTCCTAATGATGTGATCTCGTTATCAATGACATCCAATGTCCATAGTCAGGAAACCATGACTATCCGTTGATCAACGAGCTAGTCAACTAGAGGCTTACTAGGGACATGTTGGTGTCTATTATTCACACATGTATTACGATTTCCGGATAACACAATTATAGAATGAATAAAGACAATTATCATGAACAAGGAAATATAATAATAATGCTTTTATTATTGCCTCTAGGGCATATTTCCAACAGTACGATGCATTCGCTTCCTTATCTTTTCTTTTTCTTGGCTTGGTAGACATGTCCTTCACATAGAAAACCTGTGCCACATCATAGGCTAGGACGAATGGTTCGTCTGCATACGCAAGATTGTTGAGATCCACTGTTGTCATTCCGTACTGCGGGTCTTCCGTTACCCCGCCTCGTGTCATATTGACCCATTTGCACCGAAACAAACGGACCTTCAAACCACGTCGATAGTCAAGTTCCCATATGTCCTGTATATAACCATAATATGTTTCCTTTCCCGCCTTGGTTTCTGCATCAAAGCGTTCACCACTGTTTTGGTTGGTGCTCTTCTTATCTTGGGCGATCGTGTAAAATGTATTACCATTTATCTCGTACCCTTTGAGAGTCATTATATTCGAAGATGGTAACTGGGACAGCAAGTACAGGTCATCTTCAATAGAGGTGTCATGCATGGTACGTGTCTGCAACCAGCTGGCGAAACTCCTGGTTTGTTCATGTGTAATCCAGTCATCAGACCGCTCCGGGTGTTTGGAGCGTAGCAAATTCTTGTGTTCATCCATATACGGAGCCACCAAGGCGGAATTCTATAGAACTATGTAGTGTGCTTCAGTGAGAGAATGCCCGTCCATACATATTATTTGTTCCCCTCCTAGCGTGCCTTTTCCATCCAGTCTGCCCTTATGCCGCGATTCAGGAACACCAATCGGCTTAAGGTTAGGAATAAAGTCAATACAAAACTCAATGACCT
The DNA here is from genome assembly GCF_003073215.2 of Triticum urartu. Classification (NCBI taxonomy): domain Eukaryota; kingdom Viridiplantae; phylum Streptophyta; class Magnoliopsida; order Poales; family Poaceae; genus Triticum; species Triticum urartu. Next base: position 34,452,037 of record NC_053023.1, on the reverse strand, counting down.
CCTCATTTTGACGGCCCTTGGAGATGCTTCCTTCTGGCCTAGCACGGTTATGAACATATTTCTTTAAGACTCCCATGAACCTCTCAAAGGGGAACATATTGTGTAGAAATACAGGACCCAAAACGTTAATCTCTTCGCATAGGTGAACTAGGACATGCGTCATGATGTTTAAGAGGGATGGTGGGAACACCAACTCAAAACTGACAAGACATTGCACCAAATCATTCTCTAACCTTGGTATGATTTCTGGACCGATTACCTTCTGAGAGATTGCATTGAGAAATGCACATAGCTTCACAATGGCTAATCGAACGTTTTCCGGTAGAAGCCCCCTAAATGCAACCGGAAGCAGTTGCGTCATAATCACGTGGCAGTCATGAGACTTTAGGTTTTGGAACTTTTTCTCTGCCATGTTTATTATTCCCTTTATATTCGACGAGAAGCCAGACGGTACCTTAATACTGAGCAGGCATTCAAAGAAGATTTCCTTCTCTTCTTTGGTAAGAGCGTAGCTTGCATGACCCTGATGTATGCCATTTTTTCCGTGCATACGTTGCTGGTCCTCTCGTGCCTCAGGTGTATCTTTTGTCTTCCCATACACGCCCAAGAAGCCAAGCAGGGTCACACAAAGATTCTTCGTCACGTGCATCACGTCGATTGCGGAGAGGACCTCTAGGTCTTTCCAATAGGGCAGGTCCCAAAATATAGATTTCTTCTTCCACATGGGTGCGCGTCCGTCAGCGTCATTCGGAACAGGTTGTCCACTAGGACCCTTTCCAAAGACCACCTTCAAATCCTTGACCATATCATGTACATCAGCACCAGTACGGTGGCGAGGCTTCGTCTGGTGATCCGCCTCACCTTTGAAATGCTTGCCTTTCTTTCTTACGGGATGCCTGCTCGGAAGAAATCGACGATATCCCAGGTACACATTCTTCTTACAATTAGCCAAATATATACTGTCAGTATCGTCCAAACAGTGCGTGCATGCGCGGTATCCATTGTTTGTCTGTCCTGAAAGGTTACTGAGAGCAGGCCAATCATTGATGGTCACGAACAGCAATGCCTTTAGGTCAAATTCTTCCCCCATGTGCTCATCCCACGCACGTACACCTGTTCCATTCCACAGTTGTAAGAGTTCTTCAACTAATGGCCTTAGGTACACATCAATGTCGTTGCCGGGTTGCTTAGGGCCTTGGATGAGCACTGGCATCATAATGAACTTCCGCTTCATGCACAACTAAGGAGGAAGGTTATACAAATATAGAGTCACAGGCCAGGTGCTCTGGTTGCTGCTCTGCTCCCCAAAAGGATTAATGCCATCTACGCTTAGACCAAGCCATACGCTCCTTGCGTCATCTGCAAACTCCTTCTCGTACTTTCTTTCGATTTTTCTCCACTGCGACCCGTCAGCGGGTACTCTCAACTTTTCGTCTTTCTTACGGTCTTCTCTGTGCCATCGCATCACCTTGGCATGCTCTTTGTTTTGGAACAAACGTTTCAACCGTGGTATTATAGGAGCATACCACATCACCTTGGCAGGAATCTTCTTCCTGGGGCGCTCGCCCTCGACATCACCAAGGTCATCGCGGCTGATCTTATAGCGCAATGCACCACATACCGGGCAAGCGTTCAAATCCTCGTACTCACCGCGGTAGAGGATGCAATCATTAGGGCATGCATGTATCTTCTGCACCTCTAACCCTAGAGGGCAGACAGCCTTCTTTGCTTCGTACGTACTCTCAGGCAATTCGTTGTCCTTTGGAAGCATATCCTTTATCATTACCAGCAACTTTCCAAATCCCTTGTCAGATACACCATTCTCTGCCTTCCATTGCAGCAATTCCAGTGTGGTGCCCAGCTTTTTCTTGTCACCTACGCAATTCGGGTACAACAATTTTTTGTGATCCTCTAACATGCGCTGCAACTTCTTCTTCTCCAAATCACTTGCGCAGTTTCTCTTTGCATCGGCAATGGCCCGACCTAGATCATCAACGGGCTCATCTGATGCCTCTTCTTCAGCTTCTTCCCGCATTGACGGCTCAGCTTCTTCCCGCATTACCGGCTCAGCTTCTTCCCCCATTGTTGTATCATCGTATTCAGGGAACCCATGGCCAGGATAGCTGTCGTCGTCCTCTTCTTCTTCATTGTCTTCCATCATAACCCCTTTTTCTCCGTACTTGGTCCAAACATTATAGTGGGGCATGAAACCGGACTTAAACAGGTGGACGTGAATGGTTCTTGACGTAGAGTAATTGTGACCATTCTTACAGCCAGCACATGGACAAGGCATAAAACCATCCGCCCGCTTGTTTGCCTCAGCCGCAAGCAGAAAAGTATGCACGCCCTCAACGAACTGGGGAGAGCATCGGTCATCGTACATCCATTGCCGGCTCATCTTCATTACACAACACCGAATAGACCAAATTAATACAAGTTCATACATAAAGTTCATACAACACTTAAATGCAACAAACAAATAACTCTCTAGCTAAAGCATTTAAATGCAACAACAAATGCGATCAAGATCGTAACTAAGGTAACAATGGATCCAACAGCATAATGATACCAAGCCTCACTATCGATGGCATATTTTCTAATCTTTCTAATCTTCAAGCGCATTTTCTCCATCTTGATCTTGTGATCATCGACGACATCGGCAACATGCAACTCCAATTCCATCTTCTCCCCCTCAATTCTTTTCAATTTTTCTTTCAAGTACTCGTTTTCTCTTTCAACTAAATTTAACCTCTCGACAATAGGGTCGGTTGGAATTTCTGGTTCACATACCTCCTAGAAAAAATTTCTATGTCAACTTGATGGGCATAATTTGTCATAAACACGAAATGCAACTAGTTTTAAAAGAGAATATATATACCACATCCGAATCATAACAAGGACGAGGGCCGACGGGGACGGATATCAAAACCATGGCACTATATGTATAACAAACAACGTACGGGTAAGATAATTATACGAGTAACTATATATCCAAATCACACAAACATCAATTTTTATATAAAATTTCATGAACAAGAGGCTCACCACAAGGTGGTGCCGGCGACGGGACGGTGCGGGCGATCGACGGTGGTTACGACGGAGATTTAGAAGGCACTAAGTAAACCACACCTACATATGCAAACTAAGTGTTATTTTTGACCTCAAACTGCATATAAATCAAATACTAGCACATATATATCCTCCCAAATTACTAAACTCACAAATTAATCACTATATAAAGCATTGCAAGAGCTAATCTAGCAACGAGAGATGAAAGGACAAAGTTGCTAACCTTTGTGATCATTTGAATGGATGGGGGCCTTCAAATCTTGACAAATTTTGAGCAAAATGTGTGATGAGCTCGAAAGGAAGAGGGGAAGAACAGAGAGAGGAGAGGGAAAAGGGGAAGAATAGAGCGAGCTCGGGTGGACGAAGGGTTTATGTAGGACGACCTTTAGTACCGGTTCGTGCCAAGAACCGGTACTAAAGGGGCTGGAGGGGCTCCAGTCTGACAACATCTTGCCACCACTCTCATTAGTACCATTAGTACCGGTTCGTGGCACGAACCGGTGCTAATGATTCGCCATGAACCGGTACTGATGAAAGCGGCCCGGCTAGCCGTTGGAACCGGCACTAATGTATACATTAGTGCCGGCTCAAATACAAACCGGCACTAATGTGCTTCATGTTTGACCCTTTTTCTACTAGTGAGGGAGCTCACCGGAAGGAGAAGCCCAGCCCGACGCGGCGGTGCTATTGATGCCCGAGTCACCTTGCACGAGCGAGGAGCAGCATCCCGAACTAGGCTGGTTTCAGCGGGCCAAAAGTGGCACTGAACAGGCCAGTTGTCTCCACAGCTGGGTTGCCAGCTGAAAGGTGGCGATGGGAGAAGTTGCGCTCGGCGCCGAACGGATGGAATTCGCCAGGTGGAGCGGGAAGCTATTTTGAGAAGCTGAATTTGGAGAGTTTTGTGAAGCTGGAGGAGAACCGAACACGTCCTTAGCCATATGCTCTGATAGTGGTGAAATTAATCGAGCTCGAGGCAAAGTGGTCCCCTACAGCCTAGCTAGGCTCCTAGATCGATCTGAAGTGAGTACGTATTCAAGATCTCACAACAGTCTTCGGTCCTGTTGGAGAGTAAGAATTACTGCTTTCCTGTCGGCCTTGGGTGTGATCGATGCTCCTAGGAATGGAAGAATCTTACTGGGAAGATGAAAAAGGAGCCTTCATTTCGGAACCATCCATGATGCATCCAACATATCTTGCTCTCTCGTACTTACCACAGGGGATGGAGTTACTAGGCTCTGACAACCTGCCTCGCCATTACTGATTTAGGGCTTCACATTGGCGGCCATGAATGTCTTGCTACTTCCTGCAACCCTGCATCGTTCTTTTAGAGAGAGACAGAGAGAGGTGAGTGCGGCGTTGCAAAGACCGAGGTCAGAGCTCCATGGAGCTCGTTTCAAAAATATTTTAAAGTTTCAAAAATTGTTATTTTTTTCTACAAAGATATGCATATTCTTCAAGTGCGCATAAAATTGCATCAACTATTTTGATTATTTGCATGCTACCAAAAAAGACAAATATTTGACCCAAATACAACAAAGAAAAGGCGAATTTTAATCTGTGTATTTGTCTTTTTTGTGTACATCACATATGAATATATATGTTCATAAAATTTTATACATACATACTACAACTATATGTCTACATGTATACTTTTTTCCAGATTTTTTGGACGTGTGGAAAAAGCATTTTCCCTGGAAAAAAATAAAGAGCCCAATAGAGCTCGCCTCTGCTTGCACTTTTTGTGAGAGAGGTAGCGTGCAGGCAACCGAAGTGATGAACCTTGTGTGATAAAGATGGTCATAAACATCAAACACTTGAGCCCATCTCTCATTGATCTGTCTGTCTAGCTTTCATGAAACTCGGTAGGTGAAAAAAGAGGCTAGACACAAACACAACGTCATCCAGCTCAAATCGAACACGTTTAAATCCAGCCTAGACATGAGATCTAAGTTATCTGAATTTGCGTGTAATTCAATTTTTTGTGAGAAGAGAAGAAGCTAGGATGCGAGGTGCAGCTCCAAGGTCAGGCCTGGGGCGCCGCGGCGGGTGGATGCTATACGCGGGGCTGTAGGCGAGTCCGGTTCGGGAACAAACTAGAGCCCTAGTGATATGGCTCGCCGCATCTCTTAGGTGGAGGTGAGTCGAAGACTTGACGGTCAGGTGCGGGATAGGGCTACCGGTGTTGGAGAACAACAGAAGGTGTGTGGGGTGTGGGGGTGTGGGCCGGGAGGGGGAGCGGGGTTAGAGGGATGGCCGACTAGCAGTGGCGGAGACAGGAGGGTTCCAGTAGGGGCCCTGGCCCCCCTAACATCCAAGATTTGTTGATAATTTGCTTGTGAACAGTGTAAAATTAGTCATTACTTGCTGCTAAATGCCTCTCTTTCAATGGTTTGGCCCTCCCCAATCTGATTCACCATCACTTGGCCCCCTCGATCGATTTTTTCTGGCTCCGCCATTGCCGGCTAGGCCGGAGGCGACGGAATGGTGGAGCTGGGAGGTGCGTGGAAGTGCCGCTTGCCATGGTGGCAGGCGGTTCGGCCGGTGACAACAGGGAGTGTGGGGAAGGAGAACCCAAATAGGAAGAACAACAATATATGAAAAAGTTCGACTTACATCAAATTTAAAATTTAGACGACTTACAAATAGTCGCTCACATGTCATTTAACAACACGAATGCATGTAAAAATGCATAGACAAAGGCAAAAGCGAATGAAAATGAAACAAAATAAAGAAACGGTAAAGAAGATTACATGATACATGGATTGCTGATTAGGATTCTGTGACAACTGACAGACTATATCACTTCATAAGAAGTAAAATTAATACACTTAGTATATCTCAACCCAGTTAGAGACCAACCATTCGCTAATGAATTAATAACAGGGATAAATTAGCCTCCGCCCTAGCAACAAGCTCGATTCCTTCGGAATCCGCACTCGGAAGTCGTTGAAGTTTCTACGGCAGCATTGCGAACGTCGAAATGTCGCCCCAGGACGGGATCGAGCCGCCGCAGTTGTTGTTGTCGTTCGACGTGGCGTTATCGTCCCCGCCGCCGCCGCTACTCCGGCTGCTGTTGATGTTGCTACTGGCGGCGCCCACGCCGGCAGCGGGTCGGGGCGGGGAAGGCAGCGCGTAGGAGTTATCCATGAACCACGTCGTGGCCGCCGGCAGCGTCTCCATGCAGCCGGATAGCCCCGCCATCTGCAGGAAGGTGCCGCCTCCCCCGAACTGCGCGGCGGCTGGCATGACATTGCTGCCACCACCGACGGCGTGGGGGTGGGACGAGGAGGAGGCGCTAGGCGGGCCGAGGAACATGGTGGCGACCCGCTGCTGCTGCAGCTTCCAGTGGAGGTCCTGGTTGATGAAGCTGAGCGACTCGATGGACGACGCGATGGCGCTGCTCGCCGCTCCGTTCCCGGCTCCTCCTGATCCGTTGGTTGCGTGGCGTGCGGCGCCACCGCCGTTGGTTTCCCCCGAGGACCAGTCCCCGAACGGCACGTACTGGCCGACGACGGCCGGGGAGTGGAGCACCGGCAGCATGCCGACCACGCCGCGGAAGTCGCCGCCGCCACCAGGAAACCCGCCCACGCCCATCCTCGCGGCGTGCTGGTCCTGGTCGGCGGCGCCCTCGGCCGGGGTGGTGAGGGAGAGGCCGCGGGAGGCGGAGGAGGCGGAGCGGGAGCGCTTGTTCTTGCGGCAGCCGCCGCCGACGGGGACGCTGCGGAGCGCGCCGCCCTTGGTCCAGTACCGGCGGCAGGCCTTGCAGAAGTGGCGCGGCTGCGACAGGCTGTAGTTGTTGTAGTAGCAGAACTTGGTGTTGGGCGAGTCGCAGCGCGGGCACCTCACGGCCTGCTCCGCCGGGGGCGGCGGCAGGGCCGGCGGCGTGCCCGCCTTGCGCCGCCCCGCCCCCGCGTCGTCGGCCGTCGTGGACGCCATCCGACGACGTACGCGCGTACGTGGCCTCTTCTCCCAACGAGGCACGTAGGAAGCGAGAGGCAGCTAGCTAGCCGGCCAGCGACAGCGAGCAATGGTACGGCTGTGGATTGGGTGCTGGCCACGGACGCGGGGAGGAAGGTGGGAGGGGACACGGGCGCGTATATACGGAGGGAGAGGGAGACGGAGCACGGAGGTGGTGGAGGTGGAGATGGGAATCATGGGATCGATGTGGACGGAGGGTTTCCTGGCGGGGAGGGAATTAGGTTAGCCGTGAGCGGGTTATTGAATGGCGTCCCGTGCGATGCGAAGCTAGGCTGGCTGCGACTGTGTGCATGGGTTTAACGGGAGAGGGGAAAGCGACGGCGATCGTCACTGCAGAGTGGCGCCTGTGATTGCCATCAAGTGCCCGGCCCCAGCCCAGCCCAGCCCAGCCCAGGCTTAGCTAGCTAGCTGCAGGACAAATAACTAGCCTTGATGGTCGACGCCCGATGCTTCGGCTGGACCCACTATCCAGTGCGTACGTACGTACTGCCGCTAGCTGCTGCATCCATGATCCATCCACCTCCTGGCTGGCCAGCCGGGCGCCTCAGATCCGTCTCAAATATTCGGATGGACGAATCGATCAGTCACCGATTGAAAAAATCAACTCATATGGACGTCTCAAACGTCCGGGCTGTCCTGCGCCGCTTATATCTGGCCAAATGTAGGATGGATATGAGGCGACCCGGGTGCTCCCGCCACGTCAGCCCGGTTCACCATCGACCCACACCATCCCCACAAAAACCATAGTCCGTCCCCTGTATGAACCCTAGATCTTACTCCACTCTTCCATCTCGCTCCGTCCCCTCCTCTCCCTCTTCGATTTCGATCAAATCCGACGAGATGTCGAGCTCCGGCAGCCACTCCGGCTTTGACCTAGACGTCGAGAAGGAGCTGGCCCTCCACATTGCGCTGGAGCGGTCCAAGGTGGACAGAGGGGCAGCGCCGGATCTGCATTGTCGCCGATCTCCCGTCGATGTAGCGCGGACGCCGGAGCTGGCCCCTCCCGGCCCATGCGCAGCTCCCTGAGGGTTGCGTAGCCTGCTCTCGTGCCAACCGCTGGTCCACACGGGCAGCGGTGGGTGCTAGTGCCCGCTTCGCTCGTCCGCACGCGCACGCCAGAATCAGTGGCGCGCGCCGCCCGTCGCGAGAGGCAGCGAGCAAGGGAGGGAGACACGGCAGAGCTCGGGGATTACATGCAATGCCCGGCGGTTTTTACCACACCCACGGGGATTACATGTAATGCCCGGCGGTGAAATTTAATAGCCGAAGGTGAAAACAAAACTCTCACCTATGAGTGAAAATGGCCGACGGTACATGTGTGCCTCTCGATTATTTGAGAAAATACCCGACGGTGTATAGTGATAACCGTTGGTTGACTTTCCCTCTCGATGATATGTTTCAATGGACAACATCGATAAATGTAGAATGACAGATGTTATATTCCAGATAATTCCGTATAAGAAGATTCCAAGAACTAAGATCTAGCATTGTTATTGTAAGAGAGTGCATTATGTTTTTTTTCATAATTAATATATAGGATGCTTAAAAAACGGTATATGACAAAACAAATATGATGGTTAAAAAATTGCGCTTCCAAAAGTACTAGCTTGCTAATTTCTTAATTATGGACTTTGTAACTTGCCTTGTACGTACCTTTAGTTTTTCGGAAACACTAACGCCCACACGTGTGGCACTTCTCCAACTCACCCGCACGTGTTGATCGCCGTCGATTCGTTTGTGCATGAATCTTGACACGGGATGGCAAATTTCGTGTGCCATGCAGGACAAAGCATGTGTGTGGTGTGTAGTTGGTTCGCCCGCACGCCGTTTCTTCCTCGGACGACAGCGGTTTGCGAGTCGGGGCGTGCGGTGGAACTGCCGTCGCGCCCGATGAACGGGCTGCTTGGGTGGCCAAGCTCAAGCGGCAGTAGGACGGGCCGTCCGTCTGATGAAGGGGCTCATCGTTCTCTCCGATGACGACCACAACTCCACCTCCAACGATTGCGATGATCCACCACCTGCCGCCGACGCCTATAGCTGCGCCGGCGACCAGAAGGGCAAAGGCCCAACGAGGAAGTGGTGAATCTTCGCCGTCTCCATCGTGAGTAGCTTTTGAAGATCCGTCTGTGATCTTTTGGTGATCGGATGTGCATACCTATGTCCGTTTCCTAGTCCGTGTGGTGATCTACGTGATTTATGTTTTTTTACGTAATTTTATGTTCATATTGCATGGCAGTATGGATATAGGGTATTAGATATGAGGAGTGTGGGTGTGGAGGACACAAATTGACGAGTGCCCAGCCAGTGTCCGCGGTTAAGGGCCGAATTTGGTGACCTCGACTGTAGATGCGCGTCTGCGGGCGTTTTAGGGGCTGAATTTGGTGACCCGGCTATAGATGCTCTCATGCCCTTCCGTACAGCTTCAACCATGTATACCCCCTCTTTGGAGCTTTTGGAAATCGAGAGCAACTCTAGCATAGTTGTGTATGTGCTGTCGTCAAAGCATATATGGAGCGTATTCCTTAAAATTTTAGAAGCTGCCGAGGAAAGGTGCAAACCCAGAGTTTCCATATTTCAGCCCTCAATTTCCCCCCTCATATTCATTCTATCACTCGAATTAACGTTTCTTGCAATCTCCTTTTTGCCGGAACGTTACATGTATAATAATCTCCTTCTTGCCGGAGCGTTTCATATAATTAATCTCAAAAGTAATCATGCACATATTTTTTTTAAACAAGTTACATGAGCAAAAAAATAAAGCACTCAACCATATGCATATATCACATGTCGCATGCTTCACTATTTGCATTGCTCCCTCCTCCGGTGTGTGCATCGTCATCTCCTCACGCGTGTTTGGAGCTCCATGTCATCCTATAACGCGTGATCTCCGCTCACGTCAACTACCTTACATCTACCCTTTCTTCCAATCAAGTATCTAGAGAAGGCAGCGAGCCTTTTGAGGTATGGCCTTATAGCGCGGCATCCTCTGCGTCATATTCGGCTTGGCAATGTACGCCTCCCCGCTCACCATCATGGTACGTACCCATTGATCCCAAAACGATCTTGCAATTGGTCCATGGCATTTGGATCCAGCATCATGAACCGCTTCCCCTCGGCTATCCTGGCTTGCGACAACCAGTCCACCTCCAAAATACGCGAAAACATTACAAAACACAAACATTGCACAATTGCAACCATTGTTTCTATAGCCACATTGCATTCAACCGAAGCAATCCAAAGAAAAGACGAGACAGAATGTCCTTTTTTACCTCGTCGGCAAATCTTTGGGCGGGGTGAACCCGATAGGCACCCGAGTTCGCCCGCCGCCGAGATGAAGAGAAGATGTGGATTTGGGGCGCCCCGTCTTCTTCCTCTATTTCTTCGTCGACGACCCCCGTGGCCACAACCTTCAAACATGGGCCGGTCATTGTGTGCGTCTCATCAATTTTCCTCGGAGTCTACGCGTGTAGTACGTATTTTCCGGCCTACGATCCAACAGTGTGGAGCTGCGCTTGGGCTCCATTCTCCTCGCTGGCCAGTAGTAGTAACTATTGTCTGCACTGCAGAAAGGAGCCAATAAGAAGCTGCCGCTATTCTCAGTACGTGCATGCGAAGAGATCACAGAGAGGATGCATTGCAGCTCCACTGCTCCATTGCAGCACAGCAGCGGAGCAAAGCGTGTCCAGGGGAGACAGGCGGGGCAGAGTACGTGCTCTGCCGCCGCTGCTGCTCCACCGTTGACGATGACGCGTGATGGATGGACGGGTAGGGGAATTTGGCCATGGGGGCCGGCGTGATTAATTCTGCCAGTGCCAGCAAAATCACTGTGGATGGATGGATATGCGTGCTTACAGTAGGTTCAGACGGAGTAATATTCAGTCTCGCAGACTTTTCACTACCCATGGCACTTCGAGCTGCCTTTTGTTTTAGCGGACCTTCGGGCGCGGCTATGTGTCGCCCGAAGCGAGCCATACGCCAACGCCAGCAGCTGGCTCGTGGTGGGCCGGCCCCGTTACCACATGGTCCTGCCGCGTTGGACGTCATGCGTGTTAGTTTTGTTTTTTGCTTTTTGTTTGTACTAGGACGAATGCCCGTGCGTTGCAAAAGGCGGAAAAAAACGCAAAACCTGTTCGGCGTGCCATTACGCACCATTGCTTATATGCATGTTTTAAACCTGTTCACCCGAAGCCTTCAAGGCCTCGGTGTTTTCCTCATAATCTGTTTATTTATTCCTGGCACTTTGGCTGATATTTAAGGAAATTTGTGAACTTATTTATACTGGTGGGAACGGTTCTTATTTTTCGTGTAGGCCAATCGCGAAATGTCACCCGTGGCCCATAAAAAAGGCCCAACAATGCAACTACTTGGACCACGTACAAGAGTGAGGCTGTGCGTGCAGTACGGCGTGGCGGCTATATCTCGCTTTACGCAAGATGGAAGGATCTCTCGCATGAAGACGATACAGTAATGGGCCGGGCCAGTAGCGGTAGTAAAACATGAGAAAAGGGAAGAGAAAAATAGGGCACGCGAGGATATGATCCCAGGTCGTGGAACTAAATAAGGCACATGCTACTTTAGGGTGAAAATATCGTACTTGTTTTTATTTCTTTTTTTTGTGATTTGTTTGGTTTTCTTCTTTCTTCTTCGATTTTCTTTTTTTTTACCTTGTTTTTTCGTTTTTCTTTTGGTTTCTCTTTGTTCCTTTCATGGTTTTTATGCATTTTCCTTTTTTTAAAATTTTCCTTCTTTTTCCTTCGGTTTTTTTGTTTCCTTCTTAGTTTTCAGGGAGTTTTTGTTATTCTTTGTCGGTATTCATATTTTTTCTATTCTTTTTGCGTTTGTTTCTTCCCTTTTATTTTTCGTTTTCTTTTTTTCGTTTTGTTTATTTTTTGGATTTCATTGTTTTTTCATTTTTCTTTCTTTCTTTTGGTTTTCATTCTACATTTTTTGTATCAAGAAAATTTTCAAAATATACATTTAACAATTTTCAAATATGAGTTTCACATTTTCTTAATACATGGTCAACAATTTTTTATTACATACTTCAACATTTTTCAAATACAAAATTAACATTTTTTAATACATGGTCAACATTTTAGCTATACACATTTTTTTAAATATTTTTCAAATGCTTGATTAATTCTTTTTCAAATACAAGATTAACATTTTTAACACATGGTCAACATTTTTTCTATACATATTTAACATTTTTCAAATGCTTGATTTACATCTTTTCAAATGCAATATTACATTTTTTTAATAGATGGTCAACATTTCTTCAATATACATTCAGCATTTTTTTAGTACCTGCACAACATTTTTCCTATGCACATTTTCAACATTTTTCAAATGCTGGATTAATATTTTTTAAATACAAGATTAACCATTTTCTAGCACATGGTCAATAATTTTTTTTCTATAAAAACATTTACATTTTTCAAATGCTTGATTAACATTTTTCAAATACAATATTTGCAATTTTTTAATACATGGCAACATTTTTTCTATGCACATTTAACATTTTTTCAAATGTTTGATTAACATTTTTTTCTAATGAAGTATTTACATTTTTTAAATACTTGGTCAACATTTTTTCCTATATACATTTAACATTTTCAAATGATTTTTTTACTAGTACTAATGGGTTGCCTATGACATGTGGGGCCCATTAGTTAGATTAACACTAATGCTAGCTAGTGTTAAATATTGGGCTAATTATTGGGACTAATAAGTGGGCCCTACCAACTAACACAATTGCTAAACTAATTAAGAAAAATAACTAGACACTTACATGTGGGATCCCACGTGTAAGTGAGAGAGAGGATGGATAGAGTTTTGTTCTTATTTTTTCTATGGGTTCCACATGTAAGTGAGAGAGTGAGGGGTGAGAGAAAGAGTTTTTCATTTTTATTTTTTCTGACTGGGTCCCACTTGTAAGTGACCCATGGAGGCAAATTGTCCACAAAAACGTCAGGTAGACGGTCAAACCCCTTTGACTAGACGAAAATGGAACGGGAGGGCATTTCTGTAAGGTCACTTAACAACAGAGGGGCAAATTTGAGCATGCTTCAAAATTAGGGGTAAAATCTGAGTAGGTGGTTCGAGTTAGGGACATAAATGAAAATGGCCCAATAAGATAATTCATAATACTATTACTTTATGATACTATGCACTATGAAGATGGTATCATATACTAGTATCGATGCATGATACTAGTATATGATACTTCCCGAGTAGCCTAAAATGTAGTGATTGAGTCAATTAATTAATTGCATAGAGCATCTCCGACAGATCGCTTTTCCCCAATAATTTCTTGGTATTGGAGAGTTGAGCGAAATAAAATAGTTCCAACAGCTCCTCTTTCCCTAATAAATTATTGGTGACCACCAATAAAACCGCCCATCTTTCCTTAAATGAGGGGGAGTCGGCCCTCTCTCAATATGATCCCAAATGCTGCCACGTCATTGCTCCGCCATAAATGGACACCGGGCCGCAGCAAGACCACTTCAGATCGCCGCCATTGCTGGACCCCCATCGGACCCATCGGAGCATCGCCGCCACCACCAGACACGCGTTGCCATCGAAGTTTCGTTAGACCGCCTGAATAGCCGCCGGAGCACCGCCATGCCATCGCTTACCAATTGACAAGTGGGTCATCTGTATGTCGAGATTGATTATTGGGGAACTACTGGAGCATCCGTCCCTAATGATCAGAAAAGTGTTATTCACGAGCCCCAGTAAGTGGTTAATTTTCTTTTACCATCCAATAAGTGGTTATTGGGGGAGTGTTTTCGGTGAAGTGTTGGAGATGCTCTTAAGCATTTTGCTGCCCCTTTTAAGAACTTGAGTAGGAATGGAGCCCAAAACGTCATCATCCGTCCGAGCGTCGTCTCTGTGATGACTAAGGGGCTGTTTGGATGATGGCCGACAGGTGCCACCTCAAAATTTTGGCGTTGACTGATTGCAGGGAGTAGCGTTTGGATCAAAGCCCAAGTCCCATGACCACGCCAATATTTTGGTTGGGCGGTTCAGATTTCACGGCCACACGCGGGCGAAACCAGGGTGGCCAATTCCTGCGCCAAAATATTGGCTCATCCTGATTGGGCGCGGCCATCACGGACGCAAAGCAAACGGCCCCTAAAATCCTATCTATCTACTAACCAAAGCCGAGGCATGAGAAATCACCTCCCCGCCACCGGCCACCGAGGCGGCGAGCGGAGGAGAGGCGAATCCACAGACTCACCGGTGGAGATCGAGGGGAGGAAGCCTTTCCCTAGTCGCCCCGCAAGAGAGGAGAGAAAAACAGCAGATCATAACTTGTTTCTAAAATACTTGTGAGGCTGAAATCGATTTTAGTTTGTACTTTCTTTTAGTTTACACGAGACTCTAACTAGTTTTTTTTGGGTTTTTTTACATCACGGGACTCAACAACTTGATTCCGGTCTTTGTGTGACAAAACAGTAGCGACTTGTTTCCTGCAAAAACAAAGAAAACAGAAGACTTGCTTCCCATTTTTGTCTTTCTCACACGAACACCCGCCCACGCACAGAGGGAAGAACTGAATGAAAAACTAAAACGACTGAGCTGGATGAGACTGGAAACAAGGTTCCAATTAAACATGTTACAGGAGTTCAGTCTCAGAAAAACTGGAAACAAGTTGCGGGACCTAAACAAGCTGTACCAAAGTTCAGTCTCACAAAAGTAGGCCCACTGAACTGACAACCATAGCAAATCGGCAAAGCTGGTGCCCTAGTCAAATGGCAAACATCCTCCATGCGAGAATTTCATACATATTGCTGGCCTAGAGAAGCTTAGTAGCAACCGGCGCAACTCTTCACAGTTGCTTTCAGCGATCGAGTCCTCGAAAATTACTGCCACCCTTTCTAGCATTGCTGCCCACTTGAATAACCTTTTCACAAGAGCGAGTTCATGTTCAGTTCCTCTCAGGTCATTGATTGCTAATTCTTTGAGGCAAGGTAGCACGAGGTCCTCGGTTTCCCAGTTTGATGGCTCAGCACAAATGCAACCTGATTGGCACACAGCAAATGCCTGAAACAAGATGCATATATATCAGCTCTAATAAGTACTCCCTCCGTTTTAAATTACTCGTAGCAGAAATGGATGTATCTAGAACTAAACTACATCTAGATACATCCATACCTGCGACAAGTAATTCGGAACGGAGGGGGTACTAAGATCAAATGATATGGTTTGAGACAAGAGACATGAAACTAGAAATTATTAGACTGCATGGATAATCTTAGATATGTCAAGTTGCCAACAACAAAATTTACAGAAGAATAAGACAGACAAATTAATCTGTAACCAGAATATCGTTGAAAGTATAATTGTTGTATGCATACAGAAAAAAGTACAGCCAACAGATTATCAACCTTATACCAATGCTGATGCATCATGCTATCATCAACCCATGAAAAAAATAAAAGAAGAATTTATATTTTCTCAAGAAGAACAAATGAGGGTTCCAATTTTATGCTGGAAAAGTGGAAATATGACCCCATCAATTTGCTTTGACATTTTCAAAAAGACATGTGATCTTTTGAAATAAAACCTACTACAAAGTCATGAACCCAAGTACTCCCTCCGATCCAAATTAGTTGTCGCTTAAATGGATGTATCTAGCGCTGAAATATGTCTAGATACATCTGTTTCAGCGACAACTCATATGGATCGGAGGGAGTAGTATATTACGTCGTCAAGTTTAATAAGCAACACATGAGTATCTAACCCGAACCAACAACAAGAGTAGGTCAACATGCTGCTAAGCAATAGGATTCGCCACAAACTAAGTATAGTGTTACCTTACAGTCGCTCCGAGTGACAAGTTGAGGCGTCAGCTCTCTTATACCACTAGACATCCTGAGAACATGGAATGAGCCGGCTCCAAACGAATGTCCACAGGCCAATACGACCAGTCCCAAGGTGGTGATGTTAGGTAACTTTGTCATCTCCTCCATCAAGAATCGTTTGTCCCCACAGACCTGTAGGTTCATATATAGGAAGTCATACAGCAGGTCAATAGTTGGACAATTAAGGACACAAAAATCTCATATTTCTACAAAGTGACTAGCAACACACAATACTTAAACAATTCACCTGTGTGCATGCATAGTTGTGAATTTTCAATTTTTGTATGGTTTCACAAGTACGTATTCCAAATGACATAGTATTCCTGACGTTTAACTCTCAGTCAGAGTTTGGCCCGATTGACTCACAATCACATACCGGTAGATAGAGAAGGATGAGAATAAGTTTGCTGATGTGGTGAAAATGGTGTGGAAGCATCAAGCTGTGACGATTGCGTGCAGAAAACATATCTCCTCCATATACAATAAGAGGACGGGTGATGAGTTGTTGGAGATGTGGCATCTCGCCAAACAGAACGGAGCTAGGATCATAAGCACTCGTCCAATCTAGTGCCACCAGCTGAGGGGCTGAGATGTGAGCAACTGGTTGACTTTGATTCGGAGCATCGGTGAAGCAAAGTTTTACTTTTAGTTTTTGCAGAGACAAGGCAACAATATTGAGCTGCTGCAAGGTACGCAGACCGCTCAGTTTCAACTGTAGGAGAGATTGCGACTGGATTGTGAGCTTGTCCGGACCTGACACTGCGAACGGAAAGGCGAAGCAGAGATGGACACCGCGGTGAAGAGACAACGTCGCTGAGGCTACACGGACCGTGCAGCTGTATGTGAACCAGCTCCAGATCGGTGAGCCGGGTAAATTCGCCGGAAGGCGGCAGGGTGAGGCCAATAGAACGTAGATCGAGCACGACCTTGGTTGCTTTCTCGAAGCAAGGCAACTGCAAGGCACCTCTCTCCCCGGCGGAGGCCTCGTTCATGTCCCCCCTGTTCTTGAAATGCAGGACACCAGAGAGGCGGCGCGCGGCGATGGGGAGCCATGACGCAGCGGATTCCGGGGTGACCTCGATGGCGGCGACGAAGAGGTGCCGGAAGGCCGGCGCATCGTGGGCGGTGAGAGCGGCGCGTATCCGGTCGGGGCCAGTGCCGACGGGAAAATGGAGCTCCGGGAGGAGAGCCCAGACGCGGCGCCAGCGGCGGGCGAGGACGCTGGTCCGAGCGGCGAGGGCAGTGTCGCAGAGCTTGAGGAGGATGTGGACGAGGACGTCGTCCGGCAGTGCGCTGAGGCGGTCCTCGCCGCCTCCACCGCCGACGCCGGCGGCGACGGAGAGCTTTTGCGGCCGATGCTCCGGTGCCCGCTCCATGCAAGCAGCAGGAACCAAGAGCGATGTGGCGCGCCTCGGATCACACCATTGTTGCGGGCCGCCGGTGGCTGGGGATGGGTCGGAGTCATGGTCGGGGCTCAGGAGGAGGCTGCACTCAGCTCAGTCGATTTGGGGGCTAGGGTTTTCCGGGATTGGGGATCGGAAGTTTGGGATTTTCGTTCTTTTTAGCTGGACAGGTTCTGTTGGACCTCCCGATGACTTTTTCTTTTTTATATTGGCTAGGTGAATGCCCATGCGTTGCCGTGAGATAGTTTCTAACCTAGACCATCAAAGAAACCTGTCTTGCAAGAATTGACAATAAAAAAACCATGACTTTTACCTTGAAGCATAAGAAATTGTACGTATGCTCAGTACTTCACACCGATGAATGTGCTGAACCACAATTTTTAGAAGCCCATATGCAAAAGAATGGGTCTGAAAAAAGAATAAAAGGAGCTGCATACCTTGGTGATGTAGCTGCTACCGCCTGCTATAAGTGGCAACCATCCGATGAACTGCTCCGTTGTGGACCTGTGTTGGCTTGCTGCCGTGTACGCCACTGCTCACGTTCATCCTGCCCATGGCACAAGCAGGCGCCCAAAGCAAAACTGACAGCCTTGCCCACCTTCATGGCTTCACTCTGGGCAATCAAATCAACCGGCTAGGGCGCCGCCGACCTTGATGGAGAGGGGAGTGCTGCACAAAACCGACATCATACCACAGCATGGCGGAGTCCCTCCCTTCTCCCGAAAAAAAGAGATAATCATCTCTATCAACAAGCAGATGCAAACAACTAAAAGAAGATAATTGTGCAGCAGTCGTATACCTTCCAAGAAGAAGTCGGTAGATGAAGATCAAGTCCGGTAGATGCAACACGTGCTCGTATAGTGGGATGCCCCTCCGGTGCCTCTTCAGCGACCGCCTGAAAGATGGGGTGGGGCCAAGGTATCTTGTTAAACGGCGATCATGCCACAGTGTTCTGGGAGACGTCGGCAGAAGACGGTGGCACGATCCAGTAGACGACGGATGCATGGGATATGGGGCAACGCCGTCCCCTCCCACCCAATCGACCATGGCACACAGAGGAGTCGGGTGGAGGCCACAAACGACGTATGCCAGGGGCGCTGGGGAGGGGCTTGCTCGGCGAGGTAGTGAACGGTGGCGAGGCAACATTCCATCGGCGGGCTAGGCAACATTGAGCGGCTGGCCAGGGCGATGAGAAGAAGCAGGATGTGCACAAGGCGTAGGCGGTGGCGGACGACGAAGTGAGCAACGAGATGCCATAGGGACGAGGGATTTTTATAGGCCTGGACGACACTGAAGCGGCGTCCGCCTGCCGTTGAGCGATGGACACTGGAGGCCAGGACTCCATGCGAGTCTTCCAGATCCAGAGCGGAGCGACACGCGTAGAGAATTGAGAGGAAGGAGAGTCTTCCAGATCCAGATCCCCAGTAATTAATTACTCGCATCTTGATTGGTCGGTTTTGCGCTGATAGAAAAAAGTCAGAAAAACCAAGCAAAAGAATTAGTATATTTAGAATTCTTTCTTCACCATGGTCAACATTTTTGTTTCCTTTCTTCTATCTTCTCCATTTTTTGTTGTTTTTATTCCTTTTTCATTTGTTTCCCAATTTTATTTTTCATTTCCTTTTTCCTTTGGTTTATTTTGTTTATTTTTTGGTTTTCATATTTTTTCATTCTACTTTTTGTATATGTACGTTTAACATTTTTTCTATGCACATTTTAACATTTCTTTAAATGCATGATTAACAGTCTTCAAGTAAAAATATAAACATTTTTTGAATACATGGTCAACATTTGTTCTATACACATTTGGTACTTTTCAAATGCTTGATTAACATTTTTCAAACACTTGTTCAACATATTTTTATATTCTTGATTAAGAATTTTATATACATGATTAAAAAGCTTCGTCATTTTTTAATACATGAACACCATTTTTTCTGTACACATTTAACATTTCCAAATGCTTGATTAATATTTTTCAAATTCTTGTTCAACGTTTGTGAAATACTTGTTCAACATTTTTGAAACTCGTATAAACAAAAAACATGAAAGAATAACAGAAAAAAATGAGGATGTGTCCTCCAGCGCACCTGGGCCGACCCATCTTGAGCGGCCCATACGCGAGTGTTTCCCTAGCTCTTGC
This sequence comes from Triticum urartu, assembly GCF_003073215.2. Classification (NCBI taxonomy): domain Eukaryota; kingdom Viridiplantae; phylum Streptophyta; class Magnoliopsida; order Poales; family Poaceae; genus Triticum; species Triticum urartu. The sequence goes on along the minus strand of NC_053023.1, from coordinate 34,432,574 downwards.
TTAAAGCGATACATAGGGGCGCCCACGGTACGGGCAGGGGATGAAGGAAGAAACACAACCTACTTGGATTGATTCTATGGACACTTTTCTAAAATATGATGATGAACCAAATCAAGAATATCACCACTTTTTACTAGTATCTATAGGTATATAGATATAGATATTTTTAGAAAACCAACATATATTAAGAAAACATTAGTAAATGCAGCGTACAATAAAATGTTTGGCCCCACTTTTAAAAAATGTTTCTAGCATTCTAAAAAAGTATGGGCATTTAAAAAATGTTTGCATGTTTCAAAAAAAGTACTCCCTCTGTGAAGAAATATAAGAGCATTTAGATCACTACTTTAGTGTTCTAAACACTCTTATATTTCTTTACGGAGGGATTATGTAACATTTAAATGTTTTTTGTTTATGCAATGTAAAATAGATGTTCGTGTAATACAAAAAATGTTTTGCACCACACAAAAAATGTATGTTACATTTAGGAAAAAATGCTCACTCTTTTCAAACAAAATGTTTGTGACATTTTTGAAAAAACAATTATCCAATGTAAAAAAAATATTGTCATATTTAAAAAATATATTTTATATGATGCAAAAAAATATCTTACAACATGTATTTGAAAAGGTATTTAACACATATTTGTAAAAATATACAAAACAAGTATCTGAAGAAAATGTGAAATCATACATTTAAAAATGTTAAGCATATATATATATAATAATAATAATAAGAATAATAATAATAATTTACTTGTATTATATTTTTGCGACGTGTATAAAAAATGGTCAAGAAAACTTATAATTTGCAAAAATATTTATCATGTACTCTCTCCGTCGCAAAATAAGTGACGCAACTTTGTACTCAATTTAGTACAAAGCTAGTACAAATTTGAGTCACTTATTTTGGGACGGAGGGAGTATTTTTTCGCAAGGGATGTTTATCATGTGTTTGATAAATGTTAAATGAGCACAACAAAAATGGTGCTGTTATATACAAAAAATGTACAACGGTATGAAAAAATGAAGACATGTTCCAAAAAGAAGAAGAAAAAAACCCGTACAAAACCTAAGAAATAAAAATGAAAATAAAAAAGGGAAACAGAACCTATGAAAAAACAGAGAAAAACTGAAGAAAACCCGAGGAAAATCATATTACAGCCAGTGGAAAAACCAGCAAAAATACTACTGAGAAAAAGTCATTCTAGCTACAATGTTGTGTCGGGCCGATAGAAATCGATACGGACAAGACAGTACACCACCCTGTGCCATTTTGGGCCAGTCCATATGTACGGCCGGGACGCCCCCTTTTTTTCATTTTCTAATCCATGATTGCATAAAAGGTCCCAATTTTCAAAATGCGAATTTTGAAAAAAATATCGAGGACATATAAAATATTAGTGAATTCAAAATTATGTCCATGAAATAAAAAATGTGCGCGGTTTCAACTGTCCGCGATTTTGAAATGATGTTCACATATTCAAAAAATGTTCATGATTTTGAAAACAAATTTTTACTAGGTCATAAAATTTCCATTATATCGATTCTATTTTGCATATTCAAAAAGTTGTGCATTTTAAGAAATGTCTATGGGTTCAAAAATATTCATGAATTTTAAATAAATGTTCCAAATTTTGAAAAAAAGTTAATTGCTTCTGTCGTGGATATGATCCTCACAATACTACGACGGTGTGAATGTAGAAGCAATCATATCTACCAATCAGTGTGGATGGAAATAGACTCAAGAATTATACAGGTTCATGCCCTCGGCGGTGAAGGTATACCCTTCTCCTGTGTGGTGTTATTGCTCTTGGCGTATGCTACAGAATGAGAGAGTTTAACCATCTGCCCAGGCCCTAATCCTGGCTTATATAGAGTGCGCTAGGAGGGGTGTCGTATTGGGCTGGTATTAGCTATTGATGGTCGCATGCAGGACCAACTGAACGTGGTTATTACTAATGATAACTATTGCATTTAATTAGATTAGGGACCCTCAAACCTCTGGTATATATTCGGATTGTACTGTCCGAACCATTTTTGTCATTTTCTGTAATCCAATTGGGACCACTATCCGTTCGTGGAGTGGTTCAAACATCCTTTTTCCCGCAAACCGGAACCTACTTGGAGGAGCTTTGGTAGTGTTCGGACATGCAAGTGACCAACAAAAAAAACTCATGTGGTCTTTCTCTTTTTTCTCTCTTCACATGCATGGTCCATCTCTCCACTCTCTTCTCCTAACCGGCCATCACACTAAAATATCTCACCGCATGCATGACCCCCCTACTCTCTTTCTCAACCGAATTAATTTGTAAATAGCGTTGGATGGCTCCTCACACATCATGTCCAAAACTCTAGAATTATTGTTTCCTAAGCAGTGTTTTGTGTGCGGTTTGCTTAGTGGTTGTTTGAGAGTTTTCTGTTTTCCTGTTTTCGGATGCTTTGCTTCTTTTAAAATCAGTTGGTGGCCATCCAACATTGATGAAAAAGGTTATATGTGTATTCATAAGTTTACTAATAAGAAAATCCATTGGCGCAGCAACTACCTATAAGAATTCCAAATCGGATGGGTGTTTGTATCCCTTTGAACATTTTGATTAGTTAACATAGCGAGCTGATCTCAAAAAGAAAAAGAAAAAGCTGGAGTCGTGTTCTCCAAGTAGTTCTAGAAGAAGAGAATCAGGCGAATCAACCTGTGGTTGAGTTGGTCAGGTGGATAGTGGTATCCCCAACCCAGCAGGGTTCAAATCCTGGTGCTCGCATTATTCCTGGATTTATTTCAGGATTTCCGGCGATGCGCTTTCAGTGGGAGGAGACGTTCCCCTCGACGACGAGGCGCCTACGGTGACTTCGTAAATCTCAAGATAATATGCCGGCTCAGTCTCTCGGAGGTGCTCATAGGGGTAGGGTGTGCGTGTGTGCGTTCATAAGGATGAGTATATGCGCGTGTATATGAGCGCTTGTGTCTGTATTGATGCTAAAAAAAAAGAATCAAAGAGAAAGAGGGCCAGGAACAAACTCTGTTTCTCAAGTGTATGCTAAAAAAAAAACTCTGTTTCTCAAGTGCATTGTCCTTCGTTGCCCTTGTCAGTGCGCCAAAGCACAAGCATCTCCCTCGAACCCATGTCGCCAGGGAACGCATACGTGCATCCCAAGCATCGGTCCCAATAAGATTACCTGTCCTATCCAGCGTCCGTCCACACGCGCGCGCTTAGGATCTTACACTACTGCCGCGACGTTTATTCGATCGACACGAAACCAGCTTTGCACTTAGCCCTGCCACAGATGATGCACACAAGCTACGAGCAAGGTCATGGACCTCGACCTCGCCCTGCGAGAGGCCTGTCGGCTGACGACGTGACAGACCCGTCGGTCGACATCCCGTGCGACGTCGAGTCCAAGCCGGAACCCCAACACCCGCCGCCTGACGTCATCGAGGAGCCCAAGCCACCGCCTGCCGTACACCCACCTGCCGAAGAGCCACTGGCTAAGGAGCCACCACCCACCGAGGAGCCTCCGGCGCCGGTCGACCCGCCTGTGGAACCGCCACCCATGAAGGACCCACCATTGATTGAGGAGCCAAGGCCTGCTGCTGAACCACCTGCCAAGGATCCGCCGGCGCCGGTTGAGGAGCCACTTCACGTGGAACCGCCTCCAGTGCTGGAGCCACATCCCGTGGACCCAACACCTGTCCAGGAGCCACCTAGTGCACCACCAGCAGAGGCGAAGCCATCCGAGGGCAGCGACGAATCGAGCAGTAGCGCTGGCGAGGACAACGCCGAGGGGGGCCGCCGCAAGGGCAAGCGACGTCGTGGCAGGAGAGGACGACGGAGGCGCACGCGGCGTGCGAGGTTCCCGTGGGGCATGTTGGTTGCTCCTGCCGTGATCCTGCTCGCTGTCGCAGTGGCCGTGGCCAAGAGACGGCAGCAGCAGCGCGGTGGTTGAGAATTGACATGGCTCGGCTCACGTGACCTTGTATCGGACTGATTTATTGTTGTTTATTATTTTCATGGAATTCTTTTTCTTTTTGAACTTCGTCTATGTTGTCTCATATAGCCGATCACAGACCAGGGTAAAAAAGGATGGCTGTGATATGCTTGATAAGCCAACGTCAATATTCAGCCGCTCTTATGTCAAAACTCGTTGTTTTAGTGGCCGTGGCCAAGAGACGGTAGCTGCTGCGCGGTGGTTGGGCATTGACATGGCTCGGCTCACTTGAACGTGTAACCCGCATTGTATAGTATAGAACTGGTTTATCATCTGAATTTTTGGCACGGAATTTGGTTTCATTTTGCCACAAATCAAGGAAATTTGAAAGATGATTTGTAGCAGGTGGCATCCACTTGACCAAGGGCGGAGTTAGGATTTAGGCATGAGGGGTGAAAAAGAATATTGATCGCACAAAAAATAAAGCATCAATATATCATATCTCACTTATTGTTTACTAGTAAAAGAGACTGTGCGTTGCAAGGGGTGGAAAAAAGTACCACATGGCCTTAACCCAATAATCATGACTAAGGACCCCAATAGATCCACGTCCTTTATTTCAACACTTGGCATCCAAGCCGGAGAAATAACCTGGTCTCTGTAACCTAATAACCCGGCTTGCTGGCCAGCCCCCTTAGGTCTCCCCCATCTTGGTGGAGGAGTGACTCTAACTAAACCTCAATGTTTGGTAAATCTTTCATTCGAGATCCTATACCACCCCAGAGGTGGATCGGAGTGCAGGATCACAACCTCTGTTTTCTCTTATCCTCCTTCTCACCCTCGCCGACAGTGGCCTCAATGCTCACACAATCCCAAGTCACTTGAATGTGGCCAATGCTAATCAAGGCGTCTCTCTCGGCATAAGATGAGAAATCTGATAATTTTTTTCCTGTGAGGTTTTGACAATGTGCATGGATGGTTATAGATAATTTCTTTCATCTCCAATCTGGTTTCAATGAGGTGTTCATTTTCAATCTAGATCGGCCTCAGTATGAAAAAAAGACGGATCATGCACCATTGATTAAGGTTGCACCGTGAATAACATTTTTCAAATGGTTAACAGCTAAAATAACATCATTTGAGATTCTACATATTTCTCTAATCAAATTTCATATATGATTGTTAAATTTAGAGTTATGGTTTATAAGATATGGATATTTTTAAAAAGCATTTGATATGGACTGTGGTTTGATTAACCCAAATATCAGAGAGTTTCCTACAAAAACGTAAATCTGACTAAAAACTGGACTGTAAGCTGATAAACAATTTAGAGTTACGATTTATAAGATATGGGTATTTTAAAAAAGCATTTGATATGGACTATGGTTTGATTAACCCAAATATCAGAGAGTTTCCTGCAAAAACGTAAATCTGACTAAAAACTGGATTGTCAGCTGATTAACAGAAACATCAGTTTTTTTTGCAAAAGCGAAAATCTAACTTAAAATTGGACAAGGGGTTGACTCTCAGAAAAGACAAGGTTTTTTTTTTGCAAAATGCATGACGGACGGTCAGAAACGCTCCTCCCTTTATTTGTAGGTATAGATGCTTTCCCCCTCGTTCTCGTGTGATAACAATATTTGAGTGTGTCCATTTATAAGTTGCATAATTTATCTTGAAGTTGCATACTTTATCTTGGCTATCTTCTCTACCCTGGGATTTGATCCAACGATCCTCATCTCAAGTTGTCCCAACATAAAATTCTATTTGCAAAGTGTTCTAACATTTAATTCAAGTTGTGAACTTTCAACAATCAATTGTATGACTAATGTGTGATAACTTACTTAGATTTTTCAAAGAAATATGCAAGTAAGATTTTTTTTGAGGGAATTCTTTTGATCTATTCAACAACTAGCAAGGTAGTATAAAAACAAAGTACAAATTACATCCATGTCCGTAGATCACCTAGAAATGACTAGATGGACTGGAGTGAGCCGAAGGTGCGCCATTGTCATCGCCTTTCCCTCCCCGGAACCGGGCAAAACTTGTTGCAGTAGACAGTTGGGAAGTCATTGTGCTAAGGTCTCACAAGACCAACACATCCGAGACAACTGTCGCATATGAGCAAAGTGGAGATCGGAAGGATCCAACCTGTAACACATGAACGTAGACGAACGAAGACCGAATCCAACCGGATTTACCAAAGGCAAACACCGACTGAATCACGCGAGATCCGTAAGAGACACACTTCCATACGCCCTCCGACGATGCTACACATATCGCCGGGACGGCACTAGACGAGGAATCTTATTCCATCTTTAGAAAGCCGCCACCGCCTCGCCTTCCTGAGCATGACACAAACTCTAACCAAACAGGAAAAACACCTAATAACGGAGCCCTCCCATCTACAAGGGCCTGGATCCACCACAGCTCCATAGCCCGAAGGCCATAGGAGACAAGGAGGATCGGCGGCGGCGCCAACGGGAGGCAGCGATAACCGTATTCCTGTTCACCCAGGTCGCCCATGCGAAGGGGTACGAGGCTCAAGCAGCTCAGGTAGTGTTTAGGCAACTCAGAATTAGTAGAAGTAAATTTAAAAGGTATACTCCAGTTACTGAATTAGTTTATTGGCTGCATGAAAGCTATGGAGAATACTCGACTAGTAGCCTCTAAACATCATCAAGCAATGGAGCAAAGCAATGGCATCACCTTCAAATATGATCATGTTTCTATGGTTCCAGGTAGCCCAAAATCCCGAGATAAGAGCTTCATAATAACTTTCTGATTGAGGATGTTTGAGGGTCCGCTTTGGGATGCCCTAAGAGGTGTTGAATGCATTTTTACATGTTTTGCTTTAAGTGATAACTGTATACGACAACCTAGCATAAGCCAAGTGATTTTTGGTCGCTGCTCGGCGTAGAGTGCTATAAGCCGAGCGTCCTTCCTCCGTCGTGTGCTTTGGTGTTTGGGCTCAGCTTACACTAGGGCTGGAATTTTAACTCGAAACTCGCAAGCTAAACGAGTAGCTCGTGACTCGACTCAACTCCAACTCGGTGACTAACATGTCGATTCGAGTTTTAATCTGAACTTGTTAACGAAACGAGTTTAACGAGCCGAGCTAACGAGTTACTCATTTAGCTCATTAATAAGAAGGGACAGGAGTGTACCAAGAGTTCCTTTAGTAATGTCTTGGCTCGGCTTGAATTCGAATATAAGGGCTAGCTGGACTCGACTTGAATTCAAATATAAGAGCGGGCTTATATTTGTTGTACATGGAAGGGACACTAATATAAGCTGAGTGGCCAATAATTTACACTCGGCTTATGGAGAAGCAGAAGACAAAAAACGTTTCTCATGTAGTGGAATCAGCTAAAGGACGCTATAGGCCACTATTTTGTAACTTATCGGACAATTACACATGAATATGCTTTAGATGCACCGTGCTCAAACAGATAGCAGCTATTTAAAAACTTTGATTTTAACTTAAATGGTCTTTAGTAATGTTAAACTTAGGCACTTGGGGTGCCTTTTCATCTAAAAAGTTGTATCTTCTTTCTTCTAAAGCAAGTAAGCAATAACTTGGGTAATGTAATTAAGCTGTCAAGCGTGACATGTAAAATAGTCGTATATTGTACCAATAATTATATAAGGGACGTGCTACGCAACCGCCGGCCGATCTTTTTAATAGACCAGCCGGGTCGCGAGCCGTCAGATGCCGCATCAAGCGGCCGGGTGCGCCCCACCATTGCAACACAGGTCTTCTTGCAGAATTATTTCTGCAACGTATGTCTTGTTGCGGAATTATTTCTGCAACATAGGTCTTGTTACAGAATTTCTTTGCAACAGTTGTTTTATTGCATTTTTTGCAACTGAGTTTAATGTTTTCTGCAATTAAGGTCTTGTTGCAGAAAAAATTTGTAAGAGAAGTTTTGTTATAAAACGTAGATCCGTCGTAGACCATTGCAACACTATACATGTTTCAGAAACATAGCTCCTGTTGCAAAAGCGCGTTCGAGTGCGGGGTCTCATTTGAACACGTGTAACATAGGGGAGGTGGCGGACGCGCCGCTGCGATCCATCGGGTGATCGTAAGAGTTTCCCATTATATAACCCGTTCCCCTTTTACAACTTCATGTATGAATAATTCGGTCCTAGTGTGTAGAATTGTGGTTTCCTGAGCAGTGTATGGTGTGCAGTTTTCTTAATGGCTGTTTGTGAGTTTCTAATTTTCTATATTCCTATTTTCGGATACTTTGCTTCTTTCTAAATCGAGTCGCTTGCCATCCAACATCAATGAAAAGGTTATGTGGATATTCGTATAAGTTAACTAATAAGAATCCATCAGCACAACAAAGCGCGCATTTCCTTCTAGCTGGTGTTTCATCTATGAGAATTTGCGTGTAATCGTCTGGTTTGGTTTGTTGAACCCCGGATGGCCTTTGTATCCCTTCGAACATTTTGATTAGTGCATATTGAGCCGATCTCAAAAAGAGAAAAGGCCAGAGCCGTGTTCTCCAAGTAGTTCTAGAAGAATAGAATCAGAAGAGAAAGAAGGGAACAAACTTCTCTTTCTCAAGTGCGTTGTCCTTCGTTGGCCTTGTCAGTGCGCCAAAGCGCAAGCATCTCCCGCAAACCCATGTCGCCAAGGAACGCATACGTGCATCCCAAGCATCGGACCCTACGCACAATCCTAAATTACCTGTCATGTCCGGCGTCCGTGCACACGCGCGCGCTTAGGATTTGACGTACAGAGCGCCGCGACGTTTATTGGGTCGACACGAAACCAGCTTCCCACTGCAGATGATGCACACGCGCTACGAGCTAGGCCATGGACCTCGACCTCGCCCTGCAAGAGACCCGCCCGGCCGTCGCCGGCGAGGACTTCGCCTTCACCACCACCGAGACCGACGACGCCTTCCTCGTCCTCGCCCACCTCCCAGGTAAGCCAAGCATGCATCCTCGAAGTTGCGCTGCCGCTGCACCGACCGTGTTTGGTGTGCCATTGATGCGAGCACGGATGAGTTGGTGGTGACGTTCTTGCGTGCTTGCAGGGTATGACAAGGATGCGATCGAGGTCCGCGTCGGCGACGGCGGCAGGGAGATCCGCGTCGACGTGGCCGCGCGGAAGGACGGCGCCGGGCTCGCGGTGGAGGCGGCGCGCGCCGGGACGCGGCTGCGGGTGGCGCACCGGCGGGCGGTGGAGGGTTTCCGCCGTGTGTTCGACGTGCCGGCCGGGGTCGACGTGGGCCGGGTCTCCGTCGGGTTCGAGGAGGACGACGAGCTGCTCGTCATCATCCTGCCCAAGCTGCGGCAGCCGCAGGCCTCCCCGCCGGACGACGAGGCGCGCGTCGACGTCGAGAGCACGGACGACTACGAGTGCGCGTCGTCGGACGGGACGGAGGTGGAGCTCGACGACGGGTGGTCGTCGGCTAGCCTCGAGCTGGAGCAGGAGGAGTGGGTAGACGTCGACGGCGATTCGTCGGGGTCCGAGCCTGAGCCGCCGCCTAGAGACGTGCCGGTGGAGACGCCCGTGGAGATACAGGAGGACGTGCTCGTGGAGATTCATGGGCCGGATCCCATAATCACGGACGTGGCGGTCGAGACGCCGGTGGAGGTCGAGGAGGAGGAGGAGCCTCCGGTGCTCGACATCGAGTGTGACGTCGTGTTCGACGTCCCGGTGTACACTGAGCTGCCGGTGGAGACGCCGATCGAAGTGCTCGGGTCTGACCCATCGGCTGACGACGTGGGAGAGCCGGCGGTCGACATCCCGTGCGATGTCGAGTTCGAGCCGGAGCCCCGGCACCCGCCGGTCGAGACGCCACCCGACGTCATCGAGGAGCCCAAGCCACCACCTGTCGTAGACCCACCGGTTGAAGAGCCACCGATGGACCCACCATCGGTTGAGGAGCCACCGCTCACCGAGGAGCCTCCAGCACCGGTCGACCCGCCCATGGAGGAGCCTCCAGCGCCGGTCGACCCGCCCATGGAGGAGCCACCCGCCGAAGAGCCGTCGGTGGACCCACCACCGGTTGAGGATCCTCCGGCACCGGTTGACCCGCCCGTGGAACCGCCTCCCATGGAGGAACCGCCGGTGGAGCCACCACCAGTTGAGGAGCCACCACCCGCCAAAGAGCCGTCGGTGGACCCACCACCGGTTGAGGAGCCACCACCCGTCGAGGATCCTCCAGCGCCGGTCGACCCGCCCGTGGAACCGCCTCCCATGGAGGAACCGCCGGTGGAGCCACCACCTGCCGAGGATCCTCCGGCGCAGGTCAACCCGCTTGTGGAACCGCCACCCATAGAGGAGCCGCCGGTGGACCCACCATTGGTTGAGGAGCCACCGCCTGCCGAGGATCCTCCGATGCCGGTCGACCCACCCGTGGAACCGCCACCCATGCAGGAGCCGCCGATGGACCCACCACCAGTTGAGGAGCCACCACCCGCCGAGGATCCTCCGACAGCGATCGACCCGCCCGTGGAACCGCCGCCCATGGAGGAGCCATCCGTGGAGCCACCACCGGTTGAGGAGCCACCACCAGCGCATGAGCCACAACCTATGGCCCCAACACCAGTCCAGGAGCCACCTAGTGCACCAGCAGAGGCAAAACCATCTGATGGCAGTGATGAATCAGATGGTAGCACCGGTGATGAGGACAACGGCGAGGGGGGTGGCCGCAAGGGTAAGCGACGCAGTGGCGGGAAAGGACGACGGAGGCGCAGGCGGCGTGGCAGGTTCCCGTTGGGCATGGTGGTTGCTCCTGCTGTGATCTTGCTCGCTCTCGCAGTGCTCGCGGCCAAGAGACGGCGACAACAGGGCGGCGGTTGATTATGGAGGTGGTTCGGCTCGGGCCATTGTGTAACCCATGTTGTATACTTGTATAGAACTGATTTTTTGTAGGATTCGTCTTGGCACCGAATTCTTTTTCTTTTCGCCATGAAACAAGAAAATTTGGGAGAGTATTTGTAGCGGGGGGCATCCACTTGAGACTTGACCAAGGGGCGGAGCCACGATTTGGCAAAGTACTCTACTCTCTTCATTCATAAATATAATATGTTTTAAATATTTTAATATAAGCTACATACAGACTAAAATGAATAAACAAACAATAAACATGTCTACATCTGATTCAGAAAAAAGTTAGATAAAAATTTGTGAACGTAGGGAGTAACATTTACTTCAAATTGTGAACTTTAAAGAGTCAACTGTAGGACTAATGTGCGATAACTTACTTAGATTTATGGTGGAATATAGGCAACTCGGAATTAGTAGAAGCAAATTAAAAAGTTGTACGTCCAGTTAGTGAAATAGTTTATTGACTATATATATGAAGGGTCTATCTATATCTCATCTAGATGTGAGATAATATCTACATCTAAATTGTGACATCAGCAGGAATCAGGGCATGCCCACCAAATATCGTTCTATTGTTTGTTTGTTTGTTTTGACGCTTCGTTCTATTGTTTGTTTGTTTCTTTTGTGAACCGTCGCGCTGCACAGCCAGCTTGACCGCAACAAGACGCTCAGCACATCCTGTGAACCGAACTCAGGACCAAACGAAGCGCCGGAGACTTGTTTGATGCTCACGCCCTTCCCGCGGGCTATGGCCCATTGGCAGCTCGCACCACCGCTGACTGGTTTTCACTCCTCGTTGACTGCTAGGTTGTTAAAGGTTTTTTGCTACAGATTTTTTTTTTGCTAGGCCGCGTTTTAGATTGCTACACGTCGCTAGGTCACTAGGTCGCACAGGTTTTTTTGGAGGGAAGTCGCTACAGACTGTGACACATGCATTGTAGTGTAGGTAGCTACAGGTTCGTTGCTAGCTCCTTTTTTTGCGGGCGTTGCTAGCTCCTTTTTCCTCACGAACATCTGGAAAAGTTTGCGAATTTAAAAAGCATTGACTATTGACCAACAAACGTTGACTTAAAAAACAAAAATTTGAATAGTGTTCATTAAAATAAAAATATAAGGAATTTAAAAAGGTTCATAATTGTTTTAAAAGTTCACGACTTGAAAAGGTTCGTAATTTGAAAAAATTCTTAAAAAATTAACGAATTTGGAAAAAGTTCACGACTTGGCAAATGATGTAATTTGAGGAAAAAAGTGAAAATTAAAAATGTTCATATTGTTTTTGAAAAAAGAGTTCACAATTTGAAAAATGGTTAAAGAAATTTGGAAAAAGTTCATGAATTAAAAAAACAAATTTTGAAAAAGGTCATGCATCTGAAAAAAGTTGAAAAGAAAGGGAAAATAAAAAAAGAGGAAGTTGCGAGTCGAGTGGGGACATGCAACTGTGATAACAACAAGAAAAAATGGGCCCCAGTTGCGAGTCGAGGACGGACATGCAACTGTGCTAACAACAACAAAAAAAATGGGCGCAGTTGCGAGTCGAGGGTAAGCTTGCAACGGGGACAAAAACAACTACGGGGACCCGTTGTGAGTCAATGATAATTTGGATCCGTTGAGGGTGGGCTTGAAACTGGGAAGAAAATAACCACAGAGGACCAATTGCGATAGACTAGCATGGGCTTTCAACTCGCACAAGAAAATACAGCAAACAACTATGTGCTCAGTTGCGTGTCGAGGGTGGACTTGCAACTGGGATGTAAACAACTATGAGCCCAGTTGCGAGTCGAGGGTGAGATTGCAACTAATGAAACACAACTACATGCCCAGTTGCGAGTCGTCGGTGGGCTTGCAACTAAGACAAAAACAACTACGTGGTCCAGCTGCGGGTCAAGGCTAGTCTTGCAACTAGGATGAAAATAAGTATGGGGCCGGTTATTGGTCGATGATGGGCTTGCAAGTGGGACACAACACCAATAGAGCAGGTTGCAAAGTTGGGGTGTGGACTTGCAACTGGGACAAAAAACACAACTACAGGGCAGTAGTATGACTATGATGGGCTTGTAGTTGACACAAAACAAAGAAAAAACTATGGGCCTTGTTGTAAGTCGAGCGTGGACTTACAACTAGGGAAAAACAACAACAAACCTAGGTGCGAATTGAGGATGGACTTGTAACTGGGACAACATAAAAACTACAGGCACAGTTCCGAGTTGAGTGTGGACTTGCAATTGAGATGAAAAACATACTAGCGGCCAAGTTGTGAGTCGAGGGAGAGCTTGCAACTAGGACAAAACACAAGCTCCAGTTGCGACTCGAGAGGTGGCTTGCAACTCAGACAACTACGAGTTCCGTTTTGTGTCAAGTGTGCACTTGCAACTGGGACAACTACGAAACTATGAGCCTAGTTGCGACTCAAGGGTCAACTGGCAACTGGGAAGAAACAAGTTATATGGGTCCAGTTGCAAGTCCACCCTTGACTTGCAAGTCCACCCTTGACTTGCAACTGGGATAAAAACAAAACACGTGCACTAGTTGCGAGTCGAGGGTGGGCATGCAACTCGGACAACTACGAGCCGGTTGCTAGTCGATGATGGACTTGCAACTGGGAAAACTACGAAACTACGAGCCCAGTTGTGAGTCAAGGGTGGACTTGCAACTGGGACACCATAAAAATTATGGGCATAATTGTGAGTCGAGTGTGGACTTGCAACCGCGATAAAAACATACTACGGACCCAGATGTGAGTCGAGGGTGATCTTGCAACTTGGACAAAAATACAGGCTCTAGTTGCGAGTCGAGGGGTGGCTTGCAACTCAGACAACTATAAGTTTAGTTGTGAGTCAAATTTGCAGTTTTAACTAGGACAGCTAAGAAACTACGAACCCAGTTGTGACTCAATGGTCGACTTGCACCTAGGATGAAACAAGTTATGGGTCCAGTTGTGTGTCAAGGATGGACTTGCATATGGGACGAAAAACAAATCACATAACTTAGTTGCGAGTCGAGGGTGGAAAACTACGAGCCTAGTTGCGCGTCGAGGATGGACTTGCAACTAGAACAACTACAAGATTACGAACCTAGTTGCGAGTCAAGGTTCGACTTGCAACTAGGATAAAACAAACTACAAGACGAGTTACGAATCAATAGTGGATCTGCAACCGGGCCAAAAAAAGTCAACCCTTAGTTGTGAGACATGGTGGACTTACAATTGACACGGAAAAAGTGAGAGTCGATAGCAACTTGAGGATGAGCTTGCAACTAATGCAAAAAAAGTAAGGCCTAGTTACGATTCAAAAGAAACATCGAGGCCAGTGGCAAGTCGAGGGTGGACTTACAACTGGAGACAAAAAATGCCAGTTATGAGTTGAGAATGGACTTACAACTAGGACAACTACAAACTATGAGACCAGTTGCGAGTCAAGGGTCGACTTACAACTGGGATAAAACAAACTACGATCGTACTTGCGAGTCAAGGATGGACTTGCAACTAGGATGAAAGACAAAAACACAGGCCCAGTTGCGAGTCAAGGGTGGGCTTGCAACTGGGATAAAAAAATACGGGCCTAGTTACGAGTCGAGGGTGCACTTATAACTGAGACTAGTATATAAAATTATGATACGAGTTGCGAGTTGAGGTTGGACTTGCAACTGAGATGAAAAGCAAGCGCATCCCAGTTGCGAGTCGAGCGTAGACTTGCAATTGGGACATCGACGGACTATGGGACTAGTTGCGAGTCGACGGTGGACTTGCAACTAGGACAACAATAAACTATGATCCCAATTGCGAGTCGAGGATGGACTTGCAATTAAGACAACTATGAAACAAATCACCCGGTTGTGGGTCAAGAGTCAACTTGCAAATAGAATGAAACAAACTACAATCCCAGTTGTGAGTCAAGGTTGGACTTGTAACTGGGAGGAAAAACAAAGCAGGTGCCTAGTTGCAAATCGCGGGTGAGCTTGCAATTCGGAGAACTATGAGACCAATTGCGAGTCAAAGGTGGACTTGTAATTGGGACAACTACGAAACTACAAGTCCAGTTGCGAGTCAAGGGCCGACTTGCAACTAGGATGAAACAAACTACAGTCCAACTTGCGAGTCAATGGTGGACTTGCAAATGAGATGAAAGACAAGACATAGGCCCAGTTGCAGGTCAAAAGGTGGGCTTGCAACTCAGAGGGTGGGCTTGCACGTTAGACGACTATGAGCCCAATTGCGAGTCTAGGGTGGACATGCAAACTGAGACAACTATGAAACTACGAGCCTAGTTGCGAGTTAAGGGATGACTGGCAACTCAGACGAAACAAGCTATGAGCCAGTTAAAATCAAAAGGTAGACTTGCAACTGGGATGAAAAACAAAACACATGTTCTAGTTGTGAGTAGAGGGTGGTCTTGAAACTTGGACAGCTACAAATCCAGTTGTGAGTCTAGGGGGACTTGCACCTAGGACAACTACAAAACTACGAGCCAGTTGCGAGCCAAGGGTTGACTTGCAACTAGGATGAAACTAGCTATGGGCCCAGTTGAGAGTCAAGGGTGGACTAGCAACTTGGATGAAAAACAAAAACACATGCTCAAATTGTGGGTCGTGGGCTTGCAAGTCTGACAATTACGAGTCCAGTTGCGAGTCAAGGGCCAACTTGCAACTAGGATGACACAAACTACATGTCAAGTTGCGTGTCAGTGGTAGACCTACAACTGGGATGAAAAACAAAAACACATGCTCCAGTTGCAAGTCGATGGTAGACTTGCACCTGGGACAACTACGAACTACATGCCCAGTTGCAAGTCAATGGTCGACTTGTAACTAGGATGAAACAAACTACATGCGGGTTATATGTCAAGGGTGGACCTATAACTGGGATGAAAAATAAAACATAGGCAAAATAACCGGGGTTAAAGATTGGTCAGTGAGAAGATGGGGAATAAGCTTCATAGTCATGCCCCCCAAACACCAACATATATAGGCTCATGTGAAAAAAAATGCAAGAACATGACACACAAAACAAAACGGAACAAGAGGACGGGTGACAAAAAAACAAGCTGATACAGACGTGCATGATCGAGTTTGTGTGAACATTAAACCAAACAAATCAAACAATTGTAGATTTAGATGAACTAAAACTTATCTAGATTAGATTTAGCAAATCTGAAATCAAAACATCTAGTTACACTCCCTCCTAGCTACGCGGTCAAACCAAAAATAAAAGAAAAACAGGGAACAAAAAGACACGTGCCCCTCCACAAAAAGGCTAAGCTCACACAAAAATCAATATGCAAAACATAATAAAGGCCCATTAAAAATGTCATATCGGGTCTCACGCTCCGCGAAGGACAAACAGAAAACATGACGCAAGGACACCGAGCATGAATCAGAAGCACGTGTATGTAACGGTATATGAGTTATATGAAAAAAATTGTCAACTCTCATTTAGATAATAATTAGCAAACCAATCCGAAACAAGACCTCATACCGCGCCGCAAAAATGGCCTAACAAAAGACACACGCGTGAACAAGTCGACAAATAGACACCAAACACATGACACGACACAGAGCGCGTGTGACAAAATAACCCGCAATCAAGATTTGCACACATTCAAAGCGAACATATGACAGAGTGAAAACAAGTTCATGATTTTTAAATGAAGAAATAAAGAATAAAAGGAAAAAGAATAAAGAAAATGGTGAAAATAGAAAAAAATAAAAACAAAAAAGCAAGAACTTTAAATAGTTTATAATTTAAAACAAATAATGAAATAGAAAAAACAAAATAAGGAAAACAAAACGGAAACGGAGAAAACAAATACTTGGTGTCAAATGGAAGTGTAGAAAAACGAGAGGAACTAGAACGGTGTAGCACAAACTTGTGAAAAGAAATAGAAAAAAGCAATCGACGTGGCACTAGCAACGCATAGGCTTGTGAAAACCAACAACGAAACCTCGCACTAGCAACGACCTGACAGGCAGCGCACGAGACAACGCGCCGCGAGCCAGCGCACCATCCAGACCATCGCGTTTTACACAAATATTAAAGACAGATGATCTAACGACTCCAACTTAGATATGAGGTAGCTATTTTATATCTAGATGTAAAATAGTAAACCCATTCAAAAAAAAGTAAATTCTAAATAGTTTTCGGACACTTTATAAAGTTTTCACGCACAAAAAGTGTTGTGGATTAAAAGTAAAGAAAAATGAAAAATAAAAATAAAAATAAAAATGAAAAAGTGAACACATGCAGTTGCGTGACGAGGGCGAGACATGTAGTTGCGTGTTTATTGATGGACATGCAATGGACACCCGACAAACACTTTCATTTTCTATCACAAAGTTATAGTCATGTTAAAGACATTAGTTGCCGTTACGGATGATACTTGCAATTGTGTGTATAGTAGAATACATGCAGCTGCCCTCCCAACAAACATTTTTGCCTCGAATTGCAGCTGCATTGGAGGTATGCAGTTTCGGGACGAAGACGACACTGTAATTGCATGTTTGATAATGGACATGCATCTGACACGAACAAAAATCATGAAATTTTTAAAGACAAATAGAACAAAAAATAAAAAGAGAAAAACCAAACAAAAAAGACAAAAAAAAAACAACAGAAAAAACGGTTGGAAGCTTCTCTCAAAACCGGTAGAAAGAGTCCTTCATGGGTCAAGCTCATTCACACACATACGCTCCGGGGAGACAAAAAACCAAACAACTGGTAGAAAGCAAAAAAATCTCACAAGGACACACTCACATACAACGACTAGACACATTTTCCTCCAACAATTCGCGTTTTCCTGGCTGAAAGCCCACAAAGCACAAAAACGGGGGACCCACAAAAAACGAAAAAGCCCACAACGGGCAGGCGGGTGTGCGCACGTATTTTTTTGACGGTAAACGAAACCAACCTAGCGACAAGAGGCCACAGAGCGACACAGGACATCAGCTCAAAAAAAAAAAACAAGCGACACAAGACATGGGCTGGACACGAGCTGCCCGCCTCGCATGGACCTGGACACAGGCTGCCACGCGCGACAAACACGATGCCAGCGAGCGCACGAGCGAGAAGAACAGTCTGCGCGAATCTTAAAGACAAACAAGATCTAAGGGTTCTAGATTTATGAAATAGCAAACCTGATATATGAAAGCTATGAAGAAAACCAGACTAGGTACTCTCCAAACATCATCAAACCAGATGATAATTGGGATCATGTCAAACATTTTTTCTCTCTTAAGAAAGGAAAATATAAATATACTAGGATCTCACAAACTTGAAGGAGAGGATTATGTCAAGCCTTGACTGTATCCTCAGCATGGCCTGTTTCTCACAGGCCTGTTCACCGACGAACAATTCTCATACCTTGGTCTGATTTTGGAATGTGTATAAGGTAGACTGTACGTGGCCTATTTCTTATCCAAATTTCGTCGCTGAATATTTTGTTTTGAACATAGTACAGACGCAAAAGCTCATACATAAACGCATAAACTTAGCCCCATGAACGCATTTGAGAGATTGAGCCACATATCATCTTGAAATTTACAAAATCACTGTAGGCGTCTCGTCGTCGATGAAAACGTCTTATCTCATTAAAACCGCATCGTTGAAAAATCCTGAGATAAAGAATAATGCGAGCACCAAGACTATTATTATTCCAAAAACAAAAGACTTTCAAATAAGGCGTTTTTCTCAAGCGTCAACGTGTCCACGATTGATGGTTTGAGACCCCGTCTGGTACGTACGATTTTTCTCTAGCAGGGGCTGAGTATATAACGTGCAGACACGTTGCCAACCGCCAAGATCCTCCCTCCTTGTGCACGCAAACCGCTGGGACGCCATTGACGATGGCGGCGCCCGCCAGGTCCTGGGCCGATCTCCACAGCGAGCTCGTCGTGTCCATCGCCGCCGTGGTGGCCTCCGACGGCTCGCCTCTCACTCTTAGAGACTACGAGGGCCTCCGATGCGTCTGCGCCGCGTGGCGTTCCGCCCTCGCGCCGCCGTACCCTTGCCTGCTCTCCCCCACCGACGGCGGTGGCCGCAGCGCCTCCGTCTTCTCCCTCCCGTTGCGACGCTCCCTCCGCCTCTACACGTCCTGCCAAGCGCTCGACCATAGCCTCAGCCGCCTCGGCTGCACCCGCTGCCGTGTCAGCGTCGTCGGCTCAGCCAACGGCCGCCTCGCCGTCGCCGTCCACGACGGCGACCTCAGGCGCGGCCCGGGCGGCGTCGTCACCTGCGTCGGCTGGCAGCCGGTTAGGATCCTTCTCCTCGACCCCCGCGGAGGCAGCGTGGTCGCCGACCTCCCCCATCCCTACCAGTGGGTACGCAAGGTCGTGTTCACGACCGACGCTGGTGCTGGTCGCAGCACCGTCGTGGCCGCGTGCGATCACAGGAAGGTGCTCTACGTCCGCATCGGCAGCGGGTATGGAAGGGGCGTCGCGTGGACGGCCGTCGACAACATCGACGGCGATGCTCTCGCCGACCTGGCCTTGGACGCCGGAGGCGAGAGGCTGTATTGCCTCGACTCAGGCGGGGCCGTGCGCGTGCTCCGCATCCCACGGAACGGCCAGGAGGCGCCGGCCGTAGCAGCGAGTGTGCCCCCGTTGACACGCCTGTCCGCCGACTTCCCCGCGCCCTACGACGCCGCGTCCAGGCTGACGGTAATCAAGCATCTCTTCTTCTGCCATGGCAGCCTGTACCAGATATGGCAGAAAGCTGCCGGCGTCGTCAAGTTAGGCTCTGGATTGACAACCATGCCCGCGGACGAGATCTTCGTCCTCAGATACGACCCGAAGCGATGGCCGGCCTGGGAGGCCGTCAAGGATCTAGGAGGCCGCTCCGTGTTCGTCGGCCAGAACAGCAGCCCGGTGGTGGTGCGAGCCGCCGGCGTCGGCGCCATGCCACGGGTACGTCCCGGCTGCGTGTACTGGATCAGCGGCCTGGGCATCCCGATGGTGTGCGATGTGGCCGCCGGTAGTACCTCCGAGCCGTGCGTCGCCCCCGAAGGAGTTTGCCGTGGTGTCTGCTGGTACTTCGGCGATGAAAACACGGCAAGCATTGACCGCGGCGCCGGCGGGAGAGACTAAACGTCTACGCCGATACGTACGCAACTCAGAGATGATAGATTGTGCAAGAGGAGAGGGTGTGAGAGAAGTATTTCCAGTGAAGCCGTTAGGCTGAGCGGCTTCGTTCAATTAGCTATTCCTAGCTCATAGTGAGGGATTATTTTTTCCTACTTAATAATGCATGCTTCACGAGTTCATGTGTATCTCCTCAATCTCAGCCTTAGAGCATCTCCAACAGGCGCGCTAAACAGGCGCCGCGCCGCAAAATCGCCCGTTTTAGCGCGCGTGCAACCTGGCGGATGGCTCCAGCGGGCGCGCAATAGCCGCGCGCGCGGTATAAGCAGTTGGGCGCGCGCGTGGAAGCGGTACCTCGCGCGGTGTATTTGCGGCGCCCGCTTCCGCGCGCGGCACACTCAACGCTCGCGCTGCGCGCTCTTCTTCCCCCCTTCAAAGCCCCGCGCGCGCCGGCGCCGGCGACCCGCACCCATGGACGCACGCGCCGGCACCCCGCTCACCCCGTCCTATAGCTGCGACCCCCCCACCACCGCCGCCGCCGTCACAAACCCTAGCCCGGGTGGCATTGGCCTCGCCGCTGCCGGAGCTCCTCCGACGAGCGGCCTCGCGCGCGGCCTCTTCATGCCGCCGCGGATGACCTCGGCGACGGGTGGCGCCGCGCCGGCGCCGGCCCGAGCCGCCGCCCCCTCCTCCTCAAAGCTCCCCAATGCGGCGCGGCTAAAGAAGGGCAAGACATCGGCGAAGAAAAACAAGGCGGCGGACGACTCCGGCACCTCCAAGGCGAAGAGGAAGAAGCTTGCGGGGCGTGCGACGGGCGCGGCGGCTGCCGAAGCGCCGGCAAGCTCACTCGTTGAGCCGGCGGCCGGCGCGCACAACATGTTCGACGAAATGCCTCCAAGGTAAAAAAATTCTAACTTTTCAATTTTTTTGTTCTTTTTTGAATGCATTTGTCACATATAGATAGCTTATTTGCATTGTGCAAAAAAAATTGTAGTCTCAATGATGATGCATACATGTCAACGATGGGGGTTGGCTCCAACAATTCGCATTGGTCTCAAACCAATGACATGCATTTTGAAGACCATGAGTTCGAGGTGGACGAGGAGAGTGAGGGCATTGTCGGCGCACCGAAAGGAAGAGCGGGCAATTACACCAACACCGATGACATCTTACTATGCAATACTTGGTTGCAAGTGTCGAGGGATCCATCCGTTGGAGGCGATCAAAGTAGAATGCTTATTGGAACCGGATAAAGGAACACTTTGATGCTCGCAACGTGAGTGGAATTGACCGCTCCAACCGACCACTTAGGTCCCGGTGGTCGACAATCAACTCGGATTGTCAAAAGTGGGCGGCTTGTCAAAAGGCGGTTGACAAGTTGAACCCAAGTGGCACAAATGAGGACGATAGAGTAAGTGCCATTTCATCTTACATGTTGGTGCTAAACTTGCTTTGTTTTGCTTGTTGTTGGTGCTAACTTGCTTTCTTTTCATGTAGTTCAACATTGCGCAAAACTTGTTCAAAGAAGAGGAGAGGAAAACCAAGAAGGGGAAGATCAAGAAAGGAAGGGTCTTTACTTTGCCTCATTGCTATGATGTGTTGAAGGATGATGAGAAATGGAAGAAGCGTGAAGATTTGGATGATTTGCATTTGAGCGACAAACGGAAGCGAACAATTAAGTTGGATGATGATGATGAGGAGGAGGATGATGCATCAAGTGATGACGGCAAGAGAAGCCCTACACCCAACTCGGTTTCTTACTCGAAGCCAAAGCGACCGGATGGGTGCAAGAAAGACCAAACCCAAAAGAAGAAGAGGAAAGGAGATGATGAGCTCAAACATGCTATGGAAGCTATTGTGAAGGCAAGAAAAGAAGCCAATGAGGTGAGGAAAATGGCAAGGACCCAAGATGCCGCGGCCGAGGAGAGGAGGTTGGCGGCCGAGGAGAGGAGGGTGGCGGCTGAGGAGACGAAGGTGGCTTTGGAGGAGAGGAAGGTGAGCAATGAGGAGCGAACTAGGTTGTTGGAATGGGAGAAGCACTTGTTCTTCTTGGACACAACTAACCTCAATGCGGTGCAAAAGGAGTATGTCAATCTTGCCCAACAAGAAGTCTTGATCCAAAAAAGAGCCATGGTTCGTGCAATGGGTGGCGGTGGCCTCGGCGCCATGGGTGGCGGTGGCATCGGCATCATGGGTGGCGGTGGCCTCGGCGCCATGGTGTTGGAATATGCCCTAGAGGCAATAATAAAAGCATTATTATTATATTTCCTTATTCATGATAATTGTCTTTATTCATGCTATAATTGTGTTATCCGGAAATCGTAATACATGTGTGAATAACAGACACCAACATGTCCCTAGTAAGCCTCTAGTTGACTAGCTCGTTGATCAACAGATAGTCATGGTTTCCTGACTATGGACATTGGATGTCATTGATAACGAGATCACATCATTAGGAGAATGATGTGATGGACAAGACCCAATCCTAAACATAGCACAAGATCGTATAGTTCGTTTGCTAGAGTTTTTCCAATGTCAAGTATCTTTTCCTTAGACCATGAGATCGTGTAACTCCCGGATACTGTAGGAGTGCTTTGGGTATACCAAACGTCACAACGTAACTGGGTGGCTATAAAGGTAGACTACGGGTATCTCCGAAAGTATCTGTTGGGTTGACACGGATCAAGACTGGGATTTGTCACTCCGTATGACGGAGAGGTATCACTGGGCCCACTCAGTAATGCATCATCATAATGAGCTCAAAGTAACCAAGTGTCTGGTCACGGGATCATGCATTACGGTACGAGTAAAGTGACTTGCCGGTAACGAGATTGAACGAGGTATTGGGATACCGACGATCGAATCTCGGGCAAGTAACATATCGATTGACAAAGGGAATTGCATACGGGGTTGATTGAATCCTCGACATCGTGGTTCATCCGATGAGATCATCGTGGAGCATGTGGGAGCCAACATGGGTATCCAGATCCCGCTGTTGGTTATTGACCGGAGAGTCGTCTCGGTCATGTCTGCTTGTCTCCCGAACCCGTAGGGTCTACACACTTAAGGTTCGGTGACGCTAGGGTTGTGAAGATATGTATATGCAGTAACCCGAATGTTGTTCGGAGTCCCGGATGAGATCCCGGACGTCACGAGGAGTTCCGAAATGGTCCGGAGGTAAAGAATTATATATAGGAAGTGCTGTTTCGGCCATCGGAACAAGTTTCGGGGTCACCGGTATTGTACCGGGACCACCGGAAGGGTCCCGGGGGTCCACCGGGTGGGGCCACCTATCCCGGGGGGCCCCATGGGCTGAAGTGGGAGGGAACCCAGCCCAAAGTGGGCTGGGGCGCCACTTCCCTAGGGCCCATGCGGCTAGGGTTGAGGGGAAACCCTAAAGGGGGCGCCCCCTTGCTTGGGGGGCAAGCCCCCCACCCTTGGCCGCCGCCCATCTCCTAGGGCCGGCGCCCCCCCCTAGCACCCCTATATATAGTGGGGGAGATGAGGGACTTCATACACCAGCCCCTGGCGCCTCCCTCTCTCCCCGTTACGTCTCTCTCTCGTAGTATAGGCGAAGCCCTGCTACTGTGACGCCCTGCATCCACCACCACGCCGTCGTGCTACTGGATCTTCATCAACCTCTCCTTCCCCCTTGCTGGATCAAGAAGGAGGAGACGTCTCCCGTCCCGTACGTGTGTTGAACGCGGAGGTGCCGTCCGTTCGGCGCTTGGTCATCGGTGATTTGGATCACGTCGTGTTCGACTACTTCATCACCGTTCTTTGAACGCTTCCGCACGCGATCTATAAAGGTATGTAGATGCATCCGATGACTCATTGCTAGATGAACTCCTAGATGGATCTTGGTGAAACGAGTAGGAAAATTTTTGTTTTCTGCTACGTTCCCCAAAGTGGCATCATGAGCTAGGTCTATGCGTAGTTCTTCTTGCGCGAGTAGAACACAATTTGTTGTGGGCGTAGATTTGTCAACTTTCTTGCCGCTACTAGTCTTTTCTTGCTTCAGCGGCATTGTGGGATGGAGCGGCCCGGACCAACCTTACACGTACGCTTACGTGAGACCGGTTCCACCGACTAACATGCACTAGTTGCATAAGGTGGCTGGCGGGTGTCTGTCTCTCCCACTTTAGTTGGAGCGGATTCGATGAACATGGTCCTTATGAAGGGTAAATAGAAGTTGACAAATCACGTTGTGGCTTTAACGTAGGTAAGAAGTCGTTCTTGCTAGAACCCTAAATTCAGCCACGTAAAACTTGCAACATCAATTAGAGGACGTCTAACTTGTTTTTTGCAGCAAGTGGTTTGTGATATGATATGGCCAAAGTTGTGATGAATGATGAATGATCTATATGTGATGTATGAGATGTTCATGCTATTGTAATAGAAATCACGACTTGCATGTCGATGAGTATGACAACCGGCAGGAGCCATAGGAGTTGTCTTTATTCTTTTATATGACCTGTGTGTCATTGAGAAACGCCATGTAAATTACTTTACTTTATTGCTAAACGCGTTAGCCATAGTAGTAGAAGTAATAGTTGGCGAGCAACTTCATGGAGACACGATGATGGAGATCATGATGATGGAGATCATGGTGTCAAGCCGGTGACAAGATGATCATGGAGCCCCAAGATGGAGATCAAAGGAGCTATGTGATATTGGCCATATCATGTCACGTTTATTGTTTGATTGCATGTGATGTTTATCATGTTTTGCATATTGTTTACTTAGAATGACGGTAGTAAATAAGATGATCCCTCATAATAATTTCAAGAAGTGTTCCCCCTAACTGTGCACCGTTGCGACAGTTCGCTGTTTCAAAACACCACGTGATGATCGGGTGTTTTATTCAGACGTTCACATACAACGGGTGTAAGACAGATTTACACATGCAAACACTTAGGTTGACTTGACGAGCCTAGCATGTATAGACATGGCCTCGAAACACAGAAGACCGAAAGGTCGACCATGAGTCGTATAGAAGATACGATCAATATGAAGATGTTCACCGATGTTGACTAGTCCGTCTCACGTGATGATCGGACACGGCCTAGTTAACTCGGATCATGTAATACTTAGATGACTAGAGGGATGTCCAATCTAAGTGGGAGTTCATTAATAATTTGATTAGATGAACTTGATTATCATGAACTTAGTGTAAAATATTTTACAATATGTCTTGTAGATCAAATGGCCCACGTAGTCCTCAACTTCAACGCGTTCCTAGAGAAAACCAAGCTGAAAGACGATGGCAGCAACTATACGGACTGGGTCCGGAACCTGAGGATCATCCTCATAGCTGCCAAGAAATATTATGTCCTACAAGCACCGCTAGGTGAAGCTCCCGTCCCACAGAACCAAGACGTTATGAACGCTTGGCAGACACGTGTTGACGACTACTCCCTCGTTTAGTGCGGCATGCTTTACAGCTTAGAGCCGGGGCTCCAAAAACATTTTGAGAGACATGGAGCATATGAGATGTTCGAAGAGCTGAAAATGGTTTTTCAAGCTCATGCCCGGATCGAGAGATATGAAGTCTCCGATAAGTTCTTCAGCTGTAAGATGGAGGAAAATAGTTCTGTCAGTGAGCACATACTCACTATGTCTGGGTTACATAACCGCTTGTCTCAGCTGGGAGTTAATCTCCCGGATGATGCGGTCATTGACAGAATCCTCCAGTCGCTTCCACCAAGCTACAAGAGCTTTGTGATGAACTTCAACATGCAGGGGATGCAAAAGACCATTCCTGAGTTGTTCTCAATGCTGAAATCAGCGGAGGTAGAAGTCAAGAAGGAACATCAAGTGTTGATGGTCAATAAAGCCACTAAGTTCAAGAAAGGCAAGGGTAAAAAGAACTTCAAGAAGGACGGCAAGGAGGTTGCCACGCCCGGCAAGCAAGCTGCCGGGAAGAAGCCAAAGAATGGACCCAAGCCCGAGACTGAGTGCTTTTATTGCAAGGGAAGCGGTCACTGGAAGCGGAACTGCCCTAAATACTTAGCAGACAAGAAGGCCGGCAAAACAAAAGGTATATGTGATATACATGTAATTGATGTGTACCTTACTAGTGTCCGTAGTAGCTCCTGGGTATTTGATACCGGTGCAGTTGCTCACATTTGTAACTCAAAGCAGGGGCTGCGGAATAAGCGGAAACTGGCAAAGGACGAGGTGACGATGCACGTCGGGAATGGTTCCAAGGTCAATGTGATCGCTGTCGGCACGCTACCTCTATATCTACCTTCGGGATTAGTTTTAAACCTTAATAATTGTTATTTAGTGCCAGCTTTGAGCATGAACATTGTATCGGGATCTCGTTTAATTCGAGATGGCTACTCATTTAAATTCGAGAATAATGGTTGTTCTATTTATATGAGAGATATGTTTTATGGTCATGCTCCTATGGTGAATGGTTTATTCTTTATGAATCTCGAACGTAATACTACACATGTTCATAATGTGAGTACCAAAAGATGTAAGGTTGATAATGATAGTCCCACATACTTGTGGCACTGCCGCCTTGGTCACATAGGTGTCAAACGCATGAAGAAGCTCCATGCAGATGGACTTTTAGAGTCTCTTGATTATGAATCATTTGACACGTGCGAACCATGCCTCATGGGTAAGATGACCAAGACTCCGTTCTCAGGAACAATGGAGCGAGCAACCAACTTATTGGAAATCATACATACTGATGTGTGCGGTCCAATGAGTGTTGAGGCTCGCGGTGGCTATCGTTATGTTCTCACGCTCACTGATGATTTAAGTAGATATGGGTATATCTACTTAATGAAACACAAGTCTGAAACCTTTGAAAATTTCAAGGAATTTCAGAGTGAGGTTGAGAATCAACGTGACAGGAAAATCAAGTTTCTACGATCAGATCGTGGAGGAGAATACTTGAGTCACGAATTTGGCACACACTTAAGAAAATGTGGAATAGTTTCGCAACTCACGCCGCCTGGAACACCTCAGCGTAACGGTGTGTCCGAACGTCGTAATCGCACTCTATTAGATATGGTGCGATCTATGATGTCTCTTACCGATTTACCGCTACCTTTTTGGGGCTATGCTTTAGAGACTGCCGCATTCACTTTAAATAGGGCTCCGTCGAAATCCGTTGAGACGACACCGTATGAATTATGGTTTGGGAAGAAACCTAAGCTGTCGTTTCTAAAAGTTTGGGGATGCGATGCTTATGTCAAGAAACCTCAACCTGAAAAGCTCGAACCCAAGTCGGAAAAATGCGTCTTCATAGGATACCCAAAAGAAACTATTGGGTACACCTTCTACCTCAGATCCGAAGGCAAGATATTTGTTGCCAAGAATGGGTCCTTTCTAGAGAAAGAGTTTCTCTCGAAAGAAGTAAGTGGGAGGAAAGTAGAACTTGATGAAGTATTACCTCTTGAACCGGAAAAAGGCGCAACTCAAGAAAATGTTCCTAAGGTGCCTGCACCGACTAGAGAGGAAGTTAATGATAATGATCAAGATACTTCTGATCAAGCTCCTACTGAAATTCGAAGGTCCACAAGGACACGTTCCGCACCAGAGTGGTACGGCAACCCTGTCTTGGAAATCATGTTGTTAGACAACGGTGAACCTTCGAACTATGAAGAAGCGATGGCGGGCCCGGATTCCGACAAATGGCTAGAAGCCATGAAATCCGAGATAGGATCCATGTATGAAAATGAAGTATGGACTTTGACTGACTTGCCCGTTGAACGGCGAGCCATAGAAAATAAATGGATCTTTAAGAAGAAGACAGACGCGGATGGTAATGTGACCATCTATAAAGCTCGACTTGTCGCTAAGGGTTATCGACAAGTTCAAGGGGTTGACTACGATGAGACTTTCTCACCGGTAGCGAAGCTAAAGTCCGTCCGAATCATGTTAGCAATTGCTGCATTCTACGATTATGAGATATGGCAAATGGACGTCAAAACGGCATTCCTTAATGGTTTCCTTAAGGAAGAATTGTATATGATGCAGCCGGAAGGTTTTGTCGATCCTAAGAATGCTGACAAGGTGTGCAAGCTCCAACGCTCGATTTATGGGCTGGTGCAAGCATTTCGGAGTTGGAACATTCGCTTTGATGAGATGATCAAAGCGTTTGGGTTTACGCAGACTTATGGAGAAGCCTGCGTTTACAAGAAAGTGAGTGGGAGCTCTATAGCATTTCTCATATTATATGTAGATGACATATTATTGATGGGAAATGATATAGAACTCTTGGACAGCATCAAGGCCTACTTGAATAAGAGTTTTTCAATGAAGGACCTTGGAGAAGCTGCTTATATATTAGGCATCAAAATCTATAGAGATAGATCGAGACGCCTCATAGGTCTTTCACAAAGCACATACCTTGATAAGATATTGAAGAAGTTCAATATGGATCAATCTAAGAAGGGGTTCTTGCCTGTGTTACAAGGTATGAAATTGAGCTCAGCTCAATGTCCGACCATGGCAGAAGATATAGAAGAGATGAGCGTCATCCCCTATGCATCAGCCATAGGTTCTATTATGTATGCCATGCTGTGTACCAGACCTGATGTAAACCTTGCCGTAAGTTTGGTAGGAAGGTACCAAAGTAATCCCGGCAAGAAACACTGGACAACGGTCAAGAATATCCTGAAGTACCTGAAAAGGACTAAGGAAATGTTTCTCGTTTATGGAGGTGACGAAGAGCTCGTCATAAAGGGTTACGTCGACACTAGCTTCGACATAGATCTGGATGACTCTAAGTCACAAACCGGATATGTGTATATTTTGAATGGTGGGGCAGTAAGCTGGTGCAGTTGCAAGCAAAGCGTCGTGGCGGGATCTACATGTGAAGCGGAGTACATGGCAGCCTCGGAGGCAGCACATGAAGCAATATGGGTGAAGGAGTTCATCACCGACCTAGGAGTCATACCCAATGCGTCGGGGCCAATCAAACTTTTCTGTGACAACACTGGAGCTATTGCACTTGCCAAGGAGCCCAGGTTTCACAAGAAGACAAGGCACATCAAGCGTCGCTTCAACTCCATTCGTGAAAATGTTCAAGATGGAGACATAGATATTTGTAAAGTACATACCGACCTGAATGTAGCAGATCCGTTGACTAAACCTCTCCCTAGAGCAAAACATGATCAACACCAGAATTCCATCGGTGTTCGATTCATCACAATGTAACTAGATTATTGGCTCTAGTGCAAGTGGGAGACTGTTGGAAATATGCCCTAGAGGCAATAATAAAAGTATTATTATTATATTTCCTTATTCATGATAATTGTCTTTATTCATGCTATAATTGTGTTATCCGGAAATCATAATACATGTGTGAATAACAGACACCAACATGTCCCTAGTAAGCCTCTAGTTGACTAGCTCGTTGATCAACAGATAGTCATGGTTTCCTGACTATGGACATTGGATGTCATTGATAACGAGATCACATCATTAGGATAATGATGTGATGGACAAGACCCAATCCTAAACATAGCACAAGATCGTATAGTTCATTTGCTAGAGTTTTTCCAATGTCAAGTATCTTTTCCTTAGACCATGAGATCGTGTAACTGGGTGGCTATAAAGGTAGACTACGGGTATCTCCGAAAGTATCTGTTGGGTTGACATGGATCAAGACTGGGATTTGTCACTCCGTATGACGGAGAGGTATCACTGGGCCCACTCAGTAATGCATCATCATAATGAGCTCAAAGTAACCAAGTGTCTGGTCACGGGATCATGCATTACGGTACGAGTAAAGTGACTTGCCGGTAACGAGATTGAACGAGGTATTGGGATACCGACGATCGAATCTCGGGCAAGTAACATATCGATTGACAAAGGGAATTGCATACGGGGTTGATTGAATTCTCGACATCGTGGTTCATCCGATGAGATCATCGTGGAGCATGTGGGATCCAACATGGGTATCCAGATCCCCCTGTTGGTTATTGACCGGAGAGTCATCTCGGTCATGTCTGCTTGTCTCCCGAACCCGTAGGGTCTACACACTTAAGGTTCGGTGACGCTAGGGTTGTGAAGATATGTATATGCAGTAACCCGAATGTTGTTCGGAGTCCCGGATGAGATCCCGGACGTCACGAGGAGTTCCGGAATGGTCCGGAGGTAAAGAATTATATATAGGAAGTGTTGTTTCGGCCATCGGGACAAGTTTCGGGGTCACCGGTATTGTACCAGGACCACCGAAAGGGTCCCGGGGGTCCACCGGGTGGGGCACCTATCCCGGGGGGCCCCATGGGCTGAAGTGGGAGGGAACCCAGCCCAAAGTGGGCTGGGGCGCCACTTCCCTAGGGCCCATGCGGCTAGGGTTGAGGGGAAACCCTAAAGGGGGCGCCCCCTTGCTTGGGGGGCAAGCCCCCCACCCTTGGCCGCCGCCCCCCCTAGGAGATTCCATCTCCTAGGGCCGGTGCCCCCCCTAGCACCCCTATATATAGTGGGGGAGAGGAGGGACTTCATACACCAGCCCCTGGCGCCTCCCTCTCTCCCCGTTACGTCTCTCTCTCGTAGTATAGGCGAAGCCCTGCTACTGTGACACCCTGCATCCACCACCACGCCGTCGTGCTGCTGGATCTTCATCAACCTCTCCTTCCCCCTTGCTGGATCAAGAAGGAGGAGACGTCTCCCATTCCGTACGTGTGTTGAACGCGGAGGTGCCGTCCGTTCGGCGCTTGGTCATCGGTGATTTGGATCACGTCGTGTTCGACTACTTCATCACCGTTCTTTGAACGCTTCCGCACGCGATCTACAAAGGTATGTAGATGCATCCGATAACTCGTTGCTAGATGAACTCCTAGATGGATCTTGGTGAAACGAGTAGGAAAAATTTTGTTTTCTGCAACGTTCCCCAACACATGGGTGCCATGGGTGGCTTCGGAGGTACCGTGGGCGGTTTAGGTGCAATGGGAGGCATGGCTGGCTTTGGAGCACCCCCCGACGCTATGGCCACGATGGAAGGCATGAGTTTTGCTTATCTCATGGGAGGCATGGGTGCACCTCCGGCCGCCATGGGCGGAATGTCTTTCGATGAGCCTCCTCACACACATTCCCATGAAGATGCCATTGAAGATCTTGCCAACACCGTCGGAGCTTCACGTGATGCGGTGCGCGAGAGGGAGGAAGATTCATCTTCGAAGGCGGAAGAATCGTCTTCCGAAGATGAGGACGAGGACGAAGACGAGGACGAGGACGAGGAATGATGTGTCTTTCCTTTGTGTATTGAACTTGATTTGCATTTTAAACTTGGTTGGATGAAATTGTGGGCATAATTTTAAACTTGTGGGCATGAACTTCATCAACTTGTTTGTGTGAAATTTTTATTGTATTGAAAATGTTCATCATTTTGTGTTGAAAAATGCCATATGCAATGCACGGGCGGGTCGCGCGTGCTGCATTTTGGCGCGCTGCTAGAGCGACGCGCGCGCACTGCATTTTAGCGCAGCCGTTGGAGCCACCGCTGCCGGCCACGCCAAACCAGACGAACGGCGCACGGCGTGTTGCGCGGCTGTTGGAGATGCTTTTAGAGGAAACAATATGTGTGCTTTTATTCCCCAATTAGGCATCCATTAGCCAATCTCTGCATCAAATTTTTGATTTTCGACATGTGTGCTATTGTTTTTGTTTACCATTTAGGCAAGCAGGCATCGAAGCTTCTCTGCATGCATTTTCTTATGAGATAGCACGTGTGCTATTTTCATTACCCATTTGGTGTTCATTAGGCAGCCTTCCTGCATTGTAACTGGAACTGAAACTCTGGAGCCCCCCCCCCCAAGGGCCTCGCGTCGCTCTCGCAGGGGCGACTCGGGCGGCTCAAACCCTAGCCCGCCGTCGGGGCTCCCTTCCCATTTTCCTCTCCCTCGCGCCGCCGGAGGGGTCGTCGAGGATGGTGGCGGCGAGGATCCGGTCGCTCCGCCCCGGTGGAGAATCTCGGAGCCGAGGTGGCGACCTTGGGCGGTGGTGCTGCATCGTCCTCAGCAAACAGCGGCAGCGGGTGCTGGCCGCTCATCTCGGGCCACTACTAGAAAAATGCTTATCAGTAGCGCTGGTTTTTGAGCTACCAGTAGCGCGGGCACCAGCGCTATTGCTAGGACGCTACAACTATTATTTAGCAGTAGCGCGTTTCTAAACAAGCGCTGTAGCTAAAATACTTAGTAGTAGCGCCTCTTTCTCTACCAACGCTACTACTATGATCACATAGTAGTAGCGCCCTATTTTCTCCCCGCGTTACAACTAGGTAAATAGAAATTAAAAATAAAAAAAGAGTCAGAGGCAATATTCATTTAAATCAAGACAAGTCCAATGCAAATAAACTAAGTTCACAGAACCATCTCACAAGCATTAATGACAAATACCACATTTAATATAACCACACAATCTCACAAACTCATATATAGTAGTCAACAATGCATGGATAGATCATAGTTGATAAGTCTACTAGTAATCATACTAGCACATATATATTTCAGCATCCACACGCATGCATAGATAGATCTCACAAGCATATGTAGTTCTAGATGATATCGATGACGACCATCATCCTCAAGCCTGGGCGGTGGGTGTTCCTGATAGTAATTAGGATTGCCTGTCCAACATGAAGATTCTTGCCGACGAGGAAGCTCTTCCACCCAACCGAGCTGAAGTGTGTGCGACAGTCCGTGTCCACGCCGTACGCACAAGTGGTGATGGAGCCCCTCGCGGTAAGGCGTATTCCAGCAGAGCCTTCTTCATCAGGCTTGATACCAAAACTCTCAGATAGGCTCTTTGGCAATTTTTGAATACGAAAAACATATCAATTAATAAGTAGCCTCACACATTCTACACTATCAAAAGACAGTACTACATTTCTACTCTAAGTATAACAATAAAGCATATATATCATTGGATTCACTAAGCATATAAGATTCACTAATCATATATATCATCGGGCTCTACACTAAGTATACCAATAAAGCATATATATCATTGGATTCACTAAGCATATAAGATTCACTAAGCATATATATCATCGGATTCACTAAGCATATAGATCATCAAATTTACTGAGTATATAAGATTCACTAAGCATATATATCATCGGACTCTACACTAAGTATAACAATAAAGCATATCAACAAATTACTACAGTAAATGCAACATACCATGATATGCCGATCAACCATGGTACTTGTCAGGTGGGTCAGGAATGGCACCCCGATGAAGTCAGCACGTGGCGGAATGATGTCCCATAGGTTGCACACCTCCTCCTCGCTCAACTTCATTCTTTGAGCTACGATGGCATCACCGAATGGGTCGTCATAATCCTCATCATCCTCATAATCTTCTGCTTTGTTGACACAAATCACGGCCAGCTTGGGTCTTTCAGCTCTGAAGGAGAAGCTGATCAACTCACCACCAGTGATACGCATGTGGTCGATGAAACGGACCCATCCATCTCCTCCCACCCGCGTCATCTTTCGTCCTTTCTCGATCTCCATAGTGTAGGGGTCCCCAGGAGCCTCAAAGGTCACAGAGTCTCCAGTCAGATTGTTGAATTCTGACCTCACATTGCATGGGATGATCTGTGTACAAAAAGCAAAATGATATATACACGATGCATTAATGCCAATAACACTAAAAACAAAATAGTAGTTACTAGTTTCATATAATTTATTACCGCCGCACGAAGAAAACTAGACTCGAAGTAGATGCCAAACAGCGTGCCAGTTGCAAGGCTGCTAGCGCACCTTGACTTGCACCGTCGACATGGTGGTGGTGGTGGCGCCATTTCCCTAAAGCAATATGATTAAAGGATTAACGATCCAAAAAGTAAACATAAAGTTTTCATAGCTAGAGTTCACATGGCAAGCAAAATAACAACTAAAAAGTAAACATAAAGTTCAGTCCAGGGGAACACTTTATCTATTCCCACATCCAAAAGTTGAACCAGTTTAGAATCTTCCAGAACACAATAAGTAAACATCCATTCCACCTTTGGCATCAGATGCACAATAATTAAAACTATAAAAGGCAAACACCCCCTTTTCGATCAGATACAACTCTCTGTCTATTTGTGTTTTCTTTTTCTGAAATTTACCAAAAATGGGCTCACTAACAGCATCATAAGAACTTAGCAATTTGAGCATCACCACATACAGATACTCTCTTCAACCTGAAAGAGAGTATCGAATCAAGCATTGATTTTTCCATGAAACCACATAATAGTGAGGGCTTCTTGGTCATATCTTTATGTGCATCAACAAAGAAGCTAGTGGCAGTAGCCAAGAATTGAAACTCTCAACCGTTGTTGTCATATCAGAGCTAAAAAAATGCTCACGATTCTACGGTCGAGCACTATGGTTGTTCCAGCAAAGGAATGACAAGTAGTTACAAGTACTACATCAATGATCCTAAATGTCGGAAACAATAGTTATGACATGGACGCCCCCTCTCTAAACCATAGAACACTAGGCACCGCCGCCGCCACCACTCCGCCAGGGGCAGCAGCCAAGAATTGAAACCCAATTTTCAATTATATGTGCTAAAATCCTCTACTTCTCTAGCTACTTCTCTCTACTCTCTCCTAAGTTTCGGTGAGCAACAAAAAGCCTATACTTCTCTCACCTAACCCCTCTCTCTACTCTCTCCCCAATCACGCGAGGAGCATGTCGCATCGAAGCGCGGAGCCACCGTGCAATCCCTAAATCCCAAAACATGGCGAGCCGCCGCGGCAAATCGATTGGAGCCTAGCTAGTGTGGCGCGTGCAGGGAGGAGGAGATCGAGGGGGACTTACGGGGCTGGAGCGTCGGAGTAGGTGAGAGGCGACCTCGTGTGGTGGTGGCGCACGACACCGTCGACGGGGGTGAGGCGGCCGGGGACAAACCCTAACCGCAGCGGCGTCGTCGGGCGGAGGGGATCGATTCTGAGAGTGTGAGGGGGTGCGGGGGCGCTCGGGCCGTTTTCTTTTGCTCTAGTAGTAGCGCTGTTTAGAGGCCGGTGCTACTGCTAAGCCCACCAGCTGTAGCGCCCGTTCAAAACAAACGCTACAGCTAAGTGGGCTACTGCTTTTGCCCTGCGGCCCATCTAACAGTAGCGCGGCCCAAGCAAACAAACGCTGCTGTTATATATTAGTAGTAGCGTGTTTCCTGCCCAGCGCTACTGCTAAATACTAGTAGCGTAGGGTCATAAACAAGCGCTACTGGTAAACTTCTATCTATAAGCATTTTCCTAGTAGTGCCGTGCGGGCGGCGCGGTGACGGCGGGCGATGGCTGTGGTGCGCGGTGGATTCGGGACACCCGCATCAGATCTGAAGGCATCTTCCTCTTCAACCTCTTGTCACCCCTGTAGCAAGCAGGAGGGAAATAGGTCGTGCCAGAGATCGTTGAACAGGACCCTGTCGAGCTTAACCAGTGTTGCCCTTTGCTGCTCGTTCGTCCAAGTACGACTTCCTATGACCTGTAAAAAGCAGTGTGTTATCATCCCTGCTAGTAAAGTTGAATCAAAGAGAAATAATGGGAGGAGGCAGTGTTACCTCAATTCCTTTCTACTCCAGCATAGTGTGTTGTCATTCAAACAGTATTTGCTCATATCACGGAGTGTTGCACACCTGAGGGATGGAAGGTGCAACAATCCCTTGGGGATTCGGTCCATCCACGGGCATCTTTTAAATGACATGTGGAATAGCTTTGGCATTGTCTTCTCCGTGTCAAGGTTCCAGGTGAAAACCCTTGTCCATCTAGACTCGGCAGTGGCGACGCTTAGCGCCGTTATCCTGGCGTTGTCGATCGTGGAGCTTAAGTGTTTTAGGGCGTTGTGTGGTG
Source organism: Triticum urartu (assembly GCF_003073215.2). NCBI lineage: Eukaryota > Viridiplantae > Streptophyta > Magnoliopsida > Poales > Poaceae > Triticum > Triticum urartu. Next base: position 34,396,918 of record NC_053023.1, on the reverse strand, counting down.
TTGTTAGCAGATCCTTCTATGCTCTCTTACAGTAGCCTATTCGTGTCCTGTGAACTGTGATAAAGTAGTCCAGGATCGGCATTGTTTGAGAGCTACCCTATCACTTTGTATCATTCTGCCATGTAATCTGTTTGGTGTTTGTTTTATTTATAAAGGGGTCGAAAGCCTGTTTCGAGTATGCGATTCATTGATTTGCCAACTGATTTCAGCCTCATTTCCCCATTCATTGATGCATTGTCGTGCGGCAACTACCTAATTAGTCTCCAGCGAATAAACGAACGCCCCATGTACCCCTAATCCTTTTCCATGAGTTCAAGAGTCTTGTCTGCCTTTTGCAAGTCGCCGCCGGTGGTCATTGGTCGGTCTGCTTGATCTGGCCCGGGCTTCATCGTCGCCGGTCTGGTTCATGAAATCTGAAATCAGGACCGTCATGCTGTTCGGACCGGACTGCCGGTGGCCGGTCCAAACGTCGGCTCGGACCAGGACCGGACTGGCCCGGACCGTGTCCATTCTGAATGGCGACGTTTAGCGCTGTTATTATGGAACTTAGGTCTTTTAGGGCGTTGTGTGGCGTTGTACTCAGATCCTTCTATGCTCTCTTATAGTAGCCTAGTCGTGTGTCCTGCGTGATGCAGGCAGTCTAGGATCGTTTGAGTGCTATCACATTACTTTGTATCGTTCTGCCATGTAATCTGTTCGGTGTTTGTTTTATTTATAAAGCGGGACGAAAGCCTGTTTCAAGTATGCGATTCATTGATCTGTCAACTGATTTCAACCACATTTGCCCACCATGCGTTAGTCAACCGGAACCAGACAGACTATATCAGCCTAGCTAGATTGTGTCTTAGAAGTACAGTATTCCTACAAGGCTACCTACAACTGTACATTAGATGAGGGATATCTCGTCAAGGAAGCAAGCAAAAGCACATTCCATGTGTCAGGCAACCCCGGCAGGCACCAGTGGCTGCAGTCAGCATACGCGACCGGCTGCTTTCGTTGCTCCAACGTCAGAGGCTTCCCATCCCGGTTGATCGAGTACACCGAAGGATGGGCGTCGATCCTGAGCTCGGAAAGGCGCGTGATGTTCAGATATGCGGCGGGCGTCCTCATGCTCCGTATGCTCCCCTCGACGATGGACACCATGCTCTTGGGGAACCATGGAACGATTGCTTCGTCCGCGGCGATGGGAGACGTCTGATTGTAGCACCAGTTCGCGCTGCATACATTGTAGTACCAGCGTTGTATGTATGTTAGGAGGTTCAGTCAGTCGGTAATGCCTGAATTTTTGTTATGCTATAGTTTGGCAGAAAGAAATGTGCGTACCCCTTGTGTTCAGGCGAGACGCTTCGGAAGAAGACTCTGGTTCTGGTCTGGTCCACGTTGTGATCCACCCATCTCGCCCATGTCCTCAGCGCTCTGCTGAATGCCTCCTCTCCTTCCATCTTGACCAGCATCCCGTTTCTCTCCAGGTGATCCCAGCTGCAGTCATTGAAATAATCAGCTCGCCGGCCGCTGGAAAAGGGGATGAAATATATACGAGCGGAGATGGACTTACGCCCTGAGCTTGCCGGTGTGTGTCCACCAGTGGCCGGTGTTGAAGACGAGGACGTCTGCCCCGATCACCTGCTGAAGCATGGCTGGGAGCTGGTCTAGCTTGAGCACCTTGGTCCGGTCCGGCTTGGTCTCAAGCTGCACCAGGAACGGGCTCCAGAAGAACTCCACCGAGCAATTGTAATCCTGCAACATTAATTTTCCCTATTTTTATTTCAAATAATTTTGTGTAAGCTCTATTGTAGCAACATGAATTTCAAACAAATAATTTGGAAACAGAGCATGCATCTGGGGGCACTCTGTTTCTGAAGTAGGAGTAGTATTTCTCAAGAAAAGGCGTGAGTACCATGGCGCGGAAGATCTTGTGCTCGGAGCTGGCGTGGTGGACGCGCGCCCGCGAGCGGTCGGGCAGCGCCGTGTAGAGGATGCAGGCCAGCGACTCCCACATGTTCCTGTTGAGCGAGTCGCCCACGAACACGAGCCGCCTGTTCCGGCACTGCTCCAGCGCCCCGTGGCCGTCGAGCCTCCCGACGGCGCCGCCGCACCCCCTCGGCTGCCACCGCCACTGCTCGTAGCCGGAGTTCGGGCGGCCGTTCCTCCGGCAGGTGACCTGGTCGCTGAGGAACGGGCACTCCGCCGCCTCGTACAGCGGGTACCTCGCCGGGTCGCGCACCCAGCTCCCGTCGAACAGGTCGCACTCCCTTCCCTCTCCGTCGCCGTCCGATGCCGGAGCGGGCGCGGGCGCCGACGCTGCCAGCTCCTCGTCTTGCTCCTCCTCCTCGCTGCCGACATCTCCCGAGCCGGCGTCCGGCGCTGGCGCCGTTGAGTCGTCGGGGTCATGGTAAGCAGCAGCAGCACGAAGGGGAGAGGGCGCTGACGCTGCCGGCTCCTCGTCTCGCTTCTCCTCCTCGCTGCCAAGATCTCCGGGGCCGGCGTCCGGCGCTGGTGCCGTTGAGTCGTCGTGGTCATGGTAGGCAGCAGCATGATGATGATGATGAGGAGGAAGATGAGGACGTGGAGCGGGCTGCTGCTGCAGCCTGGAGAAGTGCTCCCACGGCGGCGGCAGCAGCGCGGGGAAGAAGAAGGGGCGGGAGCCGAGGAGGAGGCCGGCGGAGAAGAGGCAGAGGCAGAGGAGGGAGCAGAGCGCCCATCTCCGGGCCGTGGACGTCGCGAGGGAATCCATTACTCTCAGTGGAGGGAGGGGGCGCGTTCACGAGCTCGATGGAGCTGGCAATGGCGGAAGTCTATAGGAAGGAAAGTCAACCGACCCCGTCGCCGCTGGTCAGAGCCATGGACCGGGCGTGGGATGCGTGGAGCTGAGGTAGAGTGGTTTTGGTTGGTTGCGTCTTGGTGAGGAGGGGTTAGGGTTTTGGTCTGCTGCCGTTTCTGTCCGGGCAAAATTTCAGATGATCCCAAGTATTGATAATTTCTGATCTGGTGAGAGGTAGTACTACTAATAGGTCTCCAGCGCTCATATTTGGTACTCCCTCTGTAAACTAATATAAAAATGTTTAGATCACTAAAGTAGTGATCTAAACGCTCTTATATTAGTTTACAGAGGGAGTAAGTTTTAGTAGAAAAATAGGAAGCACCGGAATGGAAAGCACGCATTGATAATCTATTACTTGCGTGTAAAGGGCGCTCGAGTAAAAGGAAACAATTGCATTCCTGAATAACATGATCAATGCAATTTTTGAACACAGTATTGAATGCCACGATTTTATATTGAGATATCATGTTTTTTGAACAAATATTGAGATATCACGTAGTCAGGCAATAGCGTGACAGTACAAAACATATGAACCTTTTTATTCTTTCCATAATTTATTAGTTGGTGTAAAAAAATGCACATATATGGTCAAGTACACCAATAAATTTCAAGAAAAAAAAAGTAAATATGGGGTTGTCCTGGTTACTCCCTCCATACATCACAACTAAAGTTGCCATACTTCACAACTAAAATTGCCATCCCCGGGTAACTAAAATTGGCATAAAAAAACGTCAAGACGGAATTGCTTTGTGCCACTCACCAGGGTCCTATGTTTTTTCTATTTTCATCTATTTTTTTCTCCACTTTTTTTATTTGATGTGCTTGAAGCTAATTTTGTTTTTTTTGCAGGTCCGTACCATCTAGCCATGACTATTAGCACTGGCGCGAGCTGAAGGCTCGCCCTAGTGTCGCCAAAGATGAGGCGAACCGGCGCCGGCGCCGACGGCAGGTGGAGAAATAATAATCGTCTCGCAGTCGTGAGAAGATGCAAGGGGGTTATTTGTCAATTTTCTTATCTCATCTAATTTATTTTGAAATTTAAATTTCATTCAAGATTAATCTCTCTTTTCGAAACGTGTGGAGGTAACATGCGCGACACTGGTCAAACTAATTTGGGATGGGCTAAGGATGGTATTTCATCTATTTTGAGACTGCATAAAATTCAGCAATGTGTTATTTTACAAATATTTAAAAAGAAGATGACTTTTTGAAATACTAACATTGATTCTAATTTTCAACTTAGATTGTTTTCTTTTTTTTGCGGGAACATCATAGGAGCATGGTAAACAATCTTCATGCTGCGGCAGGGAAGTGGTCGGTCGCCAGTCGGAGGCAAAATACGCCAACAACACTAGACAAGCATGGGCGACGCCGGTACGAATAAGAACGACAGGCATAAAATCGGTGTTTTGAAGCTCGAGACACGAAGAAGGAAATCCGGTGAAAGGATCCGGATGGGTGGGGATTCACGGGAGGATTTTTCGGGATGGAAGATTTAGTAGAACCGATTCTTTTCCTCCGTGATTTTCTCTCCTGTTAATACAACTAGAGATTTAGTGGCGGTTCATTATCTGTCTTGGTGAGAGGTGACCGGCTGAAGCAAACAGAGGCAATTTTGTTGATACGATGAGAAATTTGGGGAAAGTATCAGGTGATATCAGTTCTTACATGCTACGATGATACCAACTTGCGAAATTCTAATTCAAACATGTTAAAAAATATTTCAAAAATCATGAATATTCACAACACATATGTCGACAACGCCTAAAAAAATTCAGATGGAAATCTGAAATACACAAGTAGAAAAAAAGACAAATTCAGATGTAAATAGTGTCATACTGTCAATCAGCTCCCCCTCTTACGTCCCCCTGAGGTAAGAAGGAGCATGTTAAAACAGCTCGTCCGGGCAGCATCATATGTACTGTCAGTCGGCTCAACTATCTGTTTCACCACGTGCAGTGTAGCACATGCCATGCCTTTAATTTGCCGAGCTAGCGGCGATTCTGGTACAGGTCAAGTATGGTGGAGAAACAATTAGCACGGCCCATGGATGCATGCGCACGATCATGCACGCATGTTGTGTGGGAGTCGATCCATGTCCTACGGGAGAAAGTAGTACTCACCAGTAACCGGCGAGTGATTCTGGATGGTCAGGACAGGGGAATGAGTGTGCCCATCGCTTAAAGCTTGGGTAACCTCGTGGGTTTGATCACCACGGTAGAGATCTCGATCGGGGCAGTGCATGCGAAAGCGGAATCATGCCGCCGCTTTTGGGGTGCATGCTGTGGATTGATAATGAGGACGATGAAACATCCATCATCCCGGCCTCGCGACCCGACCCATGACGGAATCATCATGCACGCATCCAAAAACAAGAATCGCCCGAGAACCCGGGCTCTCTCAGAGTGAGTTTAACGACTCTCGGCCGTCCGGTTGACTTGCTTGATGCGTTTTCAGCCGTTGGATATTGCGATGGGAGGAGCTGAGCCGAATAATGCCTTTTTTCTTTCGGTTTTTTCTTACTATGGGATTACGGCATTTGTTTCGCTGGCGCGTGGGGTCCCTCGTGGGTGGGCCGCGTCAGTCAGTTGCTGTGTCTGGGAGCGTGGCTTGTGCGGCCCGTCGGTGCCCTCCAGCGGTCAAATATCTTGTGCCACCGCCGATAATTACCGTGCCCCGCCGATAGCATTTTCCTCTTTTCATGTCCTGGCCCTGTGTGTGGTGGCCGCTAGTTGGTCCGTGCGTCGAAGAGGTGAGGGAGGGCGTTGGCTTGCCTCTTCGTGCTCCCATTCGCCCCCTTCTCTCTGGACCTCTCCTCATCTCGTCGTCGACTCCTAGCCCGCTCTCTTACTTGGCTCCCCTCGCGCCACCGCCTAGCCGACCGCCTGTATTCCACGACGACGGCGGTTGCCTCCTCCCATGGTTCTCGTTCTTCACTACCCCGTGTCTCCTTTCCCTCTCCTCGCACCGCTGCTGGACACCGATCCTGTGCCTCCTGCCCTGCTTCAAGTACGCGGCGATGACCGCTGCTGCCGGATCGCCCTTCAGCGACGCAGAGGGCCAGGGCGACACAACGCTCGCCGCCAGTCCCCGATCCCGCGCCTCCAACCCCTGCTTCCCACACGCGGTGAAGCGGCCGCTGGAGTGGGAGCGGCCTTCGGCGGCGAGGAGGCACAGGGCGACATGGCGGGCGGTGGCGCTGGTGCTCCCCAGTGCAACCACTCCGACGATAGCTACAACAGCCGACTTTCTTAAGTACTACTCCCTCTGTCCCATCTAGTGTTAAAAACGCTCTTGTATTATGGGACGGAGGGAATATGTTTATGCTTAGATATGTCGTGTCGATGATTTATGAAGTTTTGCGTCGTGTTCTCCTGGTGACATCATGAAAGGTTCGCTAGTATTCATCATAAGATAAGATGGAACAATGTGCTCATCAAGACGATCGATGCCAGAACCACGTACGTGTGTGTTGTGCACGCTTTGTAACCTAGGCCCATCAAGATAATTATAAGAACTTGGGGCGAGTCACGCAGAATCAACGGGTCTGCTTGTTCTCATGCTATGTACGAATAAAATCTTTATATTTTTTTTGATAAAAATAAAATCTTTATAATTAATAACTAAAATAAGATAAGGAAGGTCTTCTTTTCCCTAATCCCTAAAAAAATCAAAGCTAGTAAGTATAGTATCGGTTTTATACATCACAGACCTTAAACCAAAATAAGATCAAAGCATCGATCGACCAATCGCTGCTGCTACTGGATAAGATCGATCAGCACATACGAATAGACTGACTACCGGACCTAGTCGTCCTCCAACGCGTCGTAATCCTCCTCCTCCGGCGACCACGGCTCCGGCTCGCTGCTCTCGTGCATCCACTGGTCCAGCTCCAAGGCATCATAATCTCCCTCCTCCGGCAGGAGCTGGGCATCCGCCGAGGGCGACGGCGGCGGAGGAGCGACAGCTGCGCCGTCGTTGGGCGGGGTCAAGAACAGCCACCGCAACTCCTCGGGGACCTCCGACGACGGCTTGCCCTTGCGGCCCTCCTGCGTCATCAGCTGATCGTCGTCGAGCGGGGCCAAGAAGCGCAGTCCCCAGAGTTCCTCGGGGACGCCCGGCGACCACACCGGCTCCCGCGTCCACCACTCCATGGCGTCGTAGTCCTCCTGCGCCAGCGGCGACGGATGCTGGTCGTCCGCCGAGAACGGCACCTCCTCCATCGCGAGATCGCGGCGCCGGCACTCGCTGGAGTTGGATGGTTGCTCTCCCGCCGGCAAATTTGATGTTTCGTTGGTTGGCTAATTCGCTCGCGTGGCCGCGTGGGCATGCAGCTGCTGCTTCCGTAGTTTTTTACTACTAGTTAGCGTGCACGTGCGTTGCACGTCTTCACAAATCACAGTATATGTCAGGGAAATGCATAAAAATAGATTTATTTAGAACTAAAATGTGTATAGATAGATCCATTACTCTGAAAGTATTTCTGGACAGAGGGAGAACATTTTTATTGAGTTATATTTGTATAGCTTGTGTTCATCACTATCCTTCTTCTGATTCAAAATGCTAAAATTTGGTCCTAAAGATGCTCATATTTTCTCAATAAAGCAAGCAAATTTTGGCTGTCACTCTGCAATGTATGTACCATTTTACAAGTGGTGAAAGCGAGAAAGTATCAGTGAATTTGCAAAGTGTAAAGTTGTCGAAGTCCAAGATATTTGGTGTAGAAGGAAATACAAAATGTTTCATTAAACATAAGTGTTAGTCTAAACAATATGAATGGTAGAAAATGTCCAGCACAGTTAGTCAATATTGTCTGATAAAAGAAATAGTTAGTCAATATTGATCGAAAGTCACGCAAATAAAAAGTCATGAAAATGTCCAACAATATGAGTAATAGAATTTTAATGGATGAGCGGTGTTGTGATGTCGCTCAAGTCGTGTGTTCTTACAACATTGTTAATAGTATAGCCAACAACCGGCTATATGGGTCGCTGTGCCACATATAGTCAATATTATAGTCAACATGTATAGTGGTAAGTTGCTAAGTAGTACGACTTTATTAATGTATGGCTCATCATACACTCTCACAATATTTCTTGGAGTCCGTGTTGCAGCTGGCTATTAATCTACAATCCGCTTTCCTTCTCTCTCATTTTCTCTCTCATCCAACTCAGTATAAATATAATTGTTTAATCTTTATAGCTTGCTAACTGGACCTTACTACCTCTCTCTTAGTTTACAAGGCGTGCGCGTGCCCCTAGGTCGTCAATTCGACCAACCAAATACAAGTCATATATTACAAAAAATATATCAATATAAACTTTAGATGTTCTATTTTCAAACCGTATAATTTTTGTGTTATATAGTTTATATTAAGATGATAAAATTGATAACCTAGGTATACGCGTAGGACTTGTAAACTGAAACGGAGGTAGTATTATACTTGCTCTTAGAAGTGACAGCCATGGCTTAGCTAGGGGGTGGACAGGGTGGTCCATAGCCTATATTTAGGCTAGAAAAAAATTCTTCCAAATACATAGATTTACATTAAAAAATTCATTGTTGTACCACCCCGACTTACCGAGCTAGCTATGCCACTCACCATTGTGATAATATAGCTGCATAGAGATAAATGATGTTTCATTCGGCCTGTGTACTGAACTACTGATAGGTTGGAAAAGAAGATTAAATCTAGTTCCGATTGAAAGCCGCTTTGCATTATCCTCAAATCATGTTCGAATGGTGATCTAATCCTGCAACTGTTAGCACCAAAAACCATATTCTTAAAGCACATAATATTCGTTACAACTGTTGTTGCCAATATAAACATCTTTCAAAGTTATCAAAATTCTCAAAAGTTCTCTCATTAAGGAGATAAATGCTAATGAAATTTTTTACCAATCCAAGTCATCCATATTGTTGCCTAGCTCAGGGATTTCACCTCCCCGCTCAGCAACTGCACCATCAATAGGCTTGCAATGGGTGTGCTGACGCGAGCAAGGACGTGGTAGACTGGGCTGACAGCGTGACTGTCTTGTCCGGTCAGATCCTAGTTCGCACCATTGTCATGGAATAAATTGACATCAAACATTACAGAGAAGCGATAATTTACATGCATTAAGAAAAGTCATTGTTGATTTTATCATGCAGTGTGGTAGTATATTCAGAGCAATGAGGCCAGCAGCATCATAAATACGGAGTACTAACCAAAATTCACATGAAAGCAATTGCCATGGGATTTCTAAGAAGTGAGTATATGTCTGGAGAGTCAGAAGCATGGGCCAGCGACACCATAGAGTCAGTAGCATGGGGAAGGATGCCCAACACATGACTGAAGAACAAAGTGCAAGGAAGAAAGACGAACAGACTAACAGATGACTGGATCAGCTACCCATGTTGATGTCGCTTCATCGACGGCAAGCAACTGCATGTCTTCGACTGTAGCATTTGCACATAAATCACCCATTGATCTAGGACAATCACTGATAATCGTTCAAAACCGTGCTTTGACTCAACTCCAATATCTAATAATCGTTCTGCAAACAGAAATATCAACAAAAAAACAAAAAAAAATCAATAAATCATGAGATAATAAAAGGTTATGATAAAAAAAGTGAGAACCAATTCATAACATGAATTCATGAAAACTTCACCATTTAGCTACAGCACGAAATTCAAAAACATCTTCACTGTTGTGTCCCTGATCAAAATCAGGAATAAGTTTCATTAGATCACAAGATCAAGGTGAGAAGAAACAGTCCTTTTGAAAATTCTAATCCCAGAAATAAAGACCACCTACTTGGTGCATCCATCACTTCCCAGTCCGATAAAATCAACTACAACTTCATACAAAATAGGTTTCTTCACAGAAAGAATCTTCCCTCCGCCCTTGTGTGGACACATGAGAGAAGTTTACAAGCTCATGTGAGCACACATTCAAATTATGTAAAACTAATTTTTCTATTGTATGGATAAAACGGAAAACTTTTGACAAATAACCCAACTCTCAAATCTGCACTGCTCGTCTGGAGACGTAATGATTCAGCATAAGTTTTTTTTATCCACAACCGGACAAGAAAAGGTGAAAAAGAACTCCAAAATTTCGGTAATTGGTTACGGTTTTACATTAAAAGCTGAAAACTTGATAAGGGTATTATTCAGAAGGGTAAACATAGCAGTTAGACATCAGTTCTGTAGAAGCTCAAAAGAGTGAGAGGAAGACTAAAAAACACATGTGAGTAGAGAAAGCGAAGACAATGGAATTGTTTGGAAATAAGGACAATACCTGAAGCAAAAAATGATGGTACAATAGGTGGCACCAAAATGGCTTAAGAAGTATGGAACATTATCATGTTGGTTTCAAATATGCAGATTAGAGATGTATAATACTCTAAATATTCGGATGCTTTATAATATAAAGCGGGGGTAAACCCTTTGTCGGAATACTCTAACTATAGTTGAACATATCTGTCGGGTAGAAAATTCAGAGAACATGGTAATCCCTTACTCAAATGTAACATTGCGCGTGTGCTTAGTCGAAACTCGAAAGTATCTCTTATACCAAGGAAGAATATCTGCACCATATGTCTTCAGGCTAACTTATGACTGGTTGAGATATCTCTTGTGAGGAATCATTCTGGAGAAGCCTGCAACATAAGCGTTATGCCAGTACCACCAGCGAACTGAAGTCATAGAAATCAACCTTAGTTCGTAGATTTGATTTGGCAGGCGAGGCAGAGCTGGTCGCCAGGGTGGAGATCGCCACAGCGGGCGTCGTCCACGGCGGGGGACATGGCGGCCAAGATGAAAAAGGATCGCTCGATTGACTGCACGGCTGGTCCTGCCCTTGCACGACTGCTCCTGCCGCCTCCCCTTGCGCGTGCAGGTCGGCACCGATTGTGCCCTCGCCGGCGGGCTGCGGCGGACGGGCGCGGCGCTGCCGGAGGAGCGGAGGCATCCCGGCGAGACTGTGCTGGGGAAGGCGCGGCTGGGCGCGCCTCTACCGGAGGTCGCCGCATCCAGCGCCAGGGATGGGTCGGCGCCGCCATCAGATGGGATCATCGGCAGCGGCAGTCCGCGGTCGCGTCCGTGGGGCAGCAGAGGATCTGCGGGGAGCGGCCGAGCGGAGGATCTGCGGGAGGCGTGGGTAGAAGAGGAGGACCAGCGAAGGTCGTGGGTTCGTGCGGGCAGTTTTGTTCAGGATGAAGGAATGGGGAGGATTAGTGGTGCGAGTCGTTTTGCGTTTGTGCGGGTCCTTTTGCTTACTGTGTGATCAGTGGCTTGCTAGTGTTAAACATAGAAAGACTATGGACCATTAGATGTTGATGATGGATGGTTGTGATCATTTGGATCTGCCCCTCTCTTCCTTTTATAGTGGTAGTAGATGGCATGTTGGGTAATTAAAGCGTAAAACGCGTTTAGTATGCTGGAGGGATGTAGACCATCAGATTGCAGGTTTCGATGGATAGGATGATCTGGTTCTCCGCCTATTTTTTCTTTTATAGTGATAGTAGATAGTAGATGAAAGAGAAGAAAATCGATCAGGGAGTCTGCCGGAGTCTGTCCGATTCCAACTCTGATACGGCATATTAATTTATCAACTCTTCAAATATCTGATCAGAAAGCTCATATGCGTCCAGAATTCAGCGGAAACAAAAATCTGAAATTCCGTACCGGTGTCGACAAAACGTCCGAGGTTCGATCGGATTGCAGCCTTGCTTGAGCTAGTTGTAAATTCAACGCCCCATAGTTCGCCTAGGATTCGAACCCGAGTAGTATAAACATAGTTTTAAATAGTCGGCGATAGCTTCGCTATAGCTTTGCTATAGCTGTTTGAGGATGTTGACGCTAAATGATTTCATATACGATTTGCCGAGTTATAGCTGTTTTTAAGGATCGTCGCTAAATGTCATAGCTCCTATTTAAAACATTGAGTATAAAACGTACTGCAAATGGCAGATCGAGCGAGTCATGGCGATTGCGGCGACCGGGTCCAAACGTATCTGTAGTACAATGCTCGATTCCTCCACACACCAAGTGCAACCGAACGGCACGCCATGGCGCCGGTGGGACGCTACCTTTGGTCCGACCTCGACAGCGAGCTCCTCGCGTCCATCGCCGCGCGCATGTCTCTAAGGGACTACGCCTGCCTCCACAGCGTCTGCGCCGCGTGGCGCTCCGCCCTCACTCCGCCGACGTACCCTCGCCTTCTCTCCCTCTCCCCCGCGGACGACCACGGCCGGCGCACCGCCTCCCTTGTCTGCCTCCCGATGCGACGCCGGTTCCACACGGTCTACCCCACGCTCGACGACGGCGACGACGACCGCGATGGGCCCGTAATCAACCGCAGCGTGCGCGTCGTCGGCTCAGGCAACGGCCGCTTTGCCCTCGCCGTCGACCAGAAGCACAAGGATCCCCGGCCCCAGGGCAGCGTCTTTCCTAGCGGCTGGAAGAGGAGGGTCTTCCTCGTCGACCCCCCGCGCCGGCGAGGAGGTCGTGCTCGTCTCCCCGACTCCGACCGAGGACTACGACGAGATGTCGGTACGCAAGGTCGTGTTCGCGCCGAAACCGAATGCCGTCTGGGCGGTCGTGGCCCTGTACAACCGCGAGAAGGTGGCCTACATCGACGGCAAAGTGGACAAGAACTGGACGACCGTCGGCGTCCTCACCGGCAACATGGCGTGCCTCGTCGACATGGCCTTTGATCCTGTCGCTGCCGACAAGGTGTACTTGCTCGACTCACGTGCTGGCCTGCACGTGCTCCGCGTGCCCCGCGGCGGCCACAACAGCCTGGAGCGGGCCGTAGTCGAGCCATTGGCAGCCCTCGTGCTCAACCCCAACCCGACGGCCGCCTACACCCCGCCCTACGACGCCGCGTCCCCGCTGATGGTCACCAAGTACATCTTCTTCTGCCATGGCAGCTTGTACCAGGTGTGGAGGAACACAAATGCCAATTTTATCTCATGGAGCCGGAACTTCACAAGGACGAGACTTGTCTGCTCCTCGCGTGTGTGCCCATCCGTGCTCCCGCATACATGGCTTGATTTGATTGAAACAAAATAAGGCCCGGTCCCATCTCCTTAAAATCAGGGGGAAGATGATTAGATTAAAAAGAAAAAAAGAAAAAAGACAGCTGTAAGATGAAGTGAGAGCACGGATGAAAGCACGAAAGGAAGCAGGCAAACCGGATCCACTTCACAATGTCCGCGGGCGAGATCTTCGTCCTCAGGTACGATCCTGGGCGCTGGCCATGCTGGGCCGCTGTGATGGATCTCGGAGGCTACTCCGTGTTTGTCGGCAAGATCAGCAGCCCGAGGATGGTGCGGGCCGCCGCTCTCCCAGGGGTTAGAGCAAATAGCGTGTACTGGATGGACGGGATGGGTGTTCCCATGGTGTGTGATATAGCCACGGGGATCTCTGAGCCTTGTGTCCTCCCTTATGGCCCATGCAAAGATGATTGCTGGTACTTCAATAGCGAAGGGCCGGAATTGAAGACGGTGTTGATGTATAAGGCTGGTCGTAATGGAAGTATCATAAGCGGTATCATGCATGCCAACTAAATTTTTTAGATGATCTGGCACACAATTAAATGAAGAAAGAGAAGGTGTGGTATTATATTATGATACCGTATCATATTAAATATAGTACTACTTTGTGTCATGTATGACAATTAATAAGACAACCTATAAGATACTAACTTATGATACTAAGCATTACGGAAGTAGTATCATAGACTAGTATTATATGCATAATACTAGTATATGATACTTCCCGTTACGATCAGCCTAAGTCATCTTACGAAAACCAAATAATTACAAAACACATAGATGCGGTGCATTAACTTTCACGTTATTTCTTGTTTTTTTGACATAAATAAAGAAATCAAACAATAAGAGATGTGAGATGTATATGCTTTTAATAACTTGAGACTATCAAATATGACATGCAGTGGTCAGCTTGTTGCATACAATGTCATTAATTTGTAAATAAACATTAAGTTCTCTCGTTTTCTCTTCACCTTGGTCATGGTGCATAACCTAAGATAGAGGAGTACTAGTTTTGGTTCTAGGATGGTGAGGGGTAGCGAGCGTGTTTGGCTCAATGATTTACCTCTTGATGTAGTTAGTGCCGTGGCCGGTGATTTAACTGCGCCAACTAGTTAATTTAAATGCATGCTATTTCAAGTCAAAAAATAAAGTTAACATCATATGTATCTCTCTTTGCGGGTAACACCGTATGTATCTTTTTTTAGTTAACATCCTATGTATGTGGAGAGGTTGTGCAAGATTGGAGAAATACCGATGTGCATAACATATTAACATGTAACTTTTCCGTGGGTAAAAGAGAGCAGAAATATCCCCTGATTTCCAACTATTCAAAACTAGACGTTCCTACTGTTTTCACGAGATTTTTGGTGAAATATATACTATTAAATCATCATATTAGAGGCATACTTCTTCTAATCTAATGATATTGTTTTAATGTGTTCCATCTTAATGTTTTTTATGTATTAATTTTTAAGTCAGAGTTGGTGAAATTTGCGTGCACCAATTAAAAGATGGTATGTAGTTACGACAAAGATAATATTAGGCTGGTCGTAATGGAAGTATCATAAATAGTATCATGCATACCAACTAGACTTTTTAAATGATGTGGCATACAATTAAATAAAGAAAGAGAGGTTGTGATATCATATCATGATACCGTATTATATTAAATGTTGTACTACTGCGTGTCATGTATAGCAATTAATAAGGTAATCTAAGATACTAATTTATAATACTATGCATTACGGAAGTAGTATCACACACTAGTATCTTATGTATGATACTAGTGTATGGTACTCTCCACTACCATCAGCCTTAAATACGATTCCTCTTATTTCCACAGATTAAAACTCTATTGGTGAATACAAGAAACTACTACGCTAGATAATTCCAAGCAGTTTATAATTCCAATGGTATACTCAAATTTAAATTACCGGTCAAAGTTATGCTCACAATACCAGCGGTAGTTGTAAACCGGCCGGAGGGAGTCTATAGAAACCCTAGCCATGGATTGCTCCGAAACAACAGTTTAGACTAGTATTTTTGTTGTTTGTTAGGGAGTATGTGATCTGGAGGACTTTGTAGTCAGGTGGCATGTTAACTCTCCTTAGAGCATCTCCAATGGCGGCGGCAAAAATCACGCGCGGGACGCTTTCGCGCACTCCAGCAAAGGCGGAAAACTCGTGCGCCCGGGAAAAAGCGGGAGCTCGCGCGCTAGATTTGGCGCATCTATAAGTTGCGGCGCCTGCCACGCGGCCTTCCATCGCTATCCACATTGCCACGTGCTCTCTCCCCGCTTCCTCGCCCCGCCACCGCCGCGCCACCATGCCGCCGCGCTGTCGGGGATCTTCGGGCTACCGCGGCATCCGCAAGCGCCCCTCCGCCGCCTTCTACGCTGGGATTTCGGTACGTCCACCTCGGCCTCGGCACATTCGAAACCGCGCACGAGGCCGCCCGCATGTACGACGTGAAGGCGTGGAGCCTCCAGAGGCCTCGCCAACTGATGAACTTTCAGGATGTCTAGACATGCGAGCAGGCGCAGGCCGTCGCCCCTCCGCCGCGGCTAATAACTAACGCCGACCGTCAGAAACACCATCGGCGGCAGCGCCAGCTCCTTATCACCGAGGCGGACGAGCGAGCCATGGTCGAGCGGCACCAGCGCCACCCAGAGGACGTCGCCAACGAGAATGCCTTTTAGGCGAAGAGGGGGCAAGGTGGCGCGTGGAACGGGCGGACAGGCGTCGTCGGAAGGCACTGGCGATATCGCAGTGCGACACATTGCCACGTGCTCTCTCCCCGCTTCCTCGCCCCGCCACCGACGCGCCACCGCTGCGCCACCATGCCGCCGCGCTGTCGGGGATCTTCGGGCTACCGCGACGTCCGCAAGCGCCCCTCCGCCGCCTTCTACGCCGGGATTTCGGTCCGGCGACGTCCACCTCGGCGTCGGCACATTCGAAACCGCGCACGAGGCCCCCACATGTACGACGTGAAGGCGTGGCGCCTCCAGAGGCCTCGCCAACTGATGAACTTCCAGGACGTCTAGACATGCGAGCAGGCGCAGGCCGTCGCCCCTCCGCCGCGGCTAATAACTGACGCCGACCGTCAGAAACACCGTCGGCGGCAACGCCGACTCCTCATCACCGAGGCGGACGAGCGAGCCATGGCGGAGCGGCACCAGCGCCACCCAGAGGACGTCGCCAACGAGAATGCCTTCTGGGCGAAGAGGAGGGCAAGGTGGCGCGCGGAATGGGCGGACAGGCGTCGTCGGAAGGCACTGTCGATATCGCACTGCGATCTGAGAGCGGCATCATTCTTCTCTAGGAACGATGAACGGTGGAAAGACGTGTGGCTTGATACATCAAACGACAAGCGAGGAGGAGGACAACGACTCGGAGTAGTTTCTAGTTGCACCGTAGTTTTTACCTCGGACTATTTATCTATGCTAGATGAACTATCTATATATCGTTTTCTTAATCTATGTATCGCTTTTTCTCTGTATCACTTTTTTTATATCTATGTATCAATTTTTTTATCTATGTCTATTTGTTTTGTGTGCATAGCGTAGTATTTTTTACAGCGCCTGCTGAAACGGCTCGCGTGCGCTATAATTTGCAATGGCCGCTGGAGCGAGCACACCGTGCCGCACAAAAACTCACGAACAACGCGCTGCAAAAGCTTTTTTAACGCGCCGCGCTGTTAGAGATGCTCTTAGAGCTTCGAGCTTTGCACATCATTTAGTAAAAAGGGTGACTGGAATAGCTCTTATCACATAGAATCCATTCTTTCAAACCGGCTGCAATACGTACTTTTCTGGTCTACTCCCTCTGTCTATAAATAAGTGTACATCTACCTTTGATTCCAAGTTAAAGTTTTAAATTTTTGACTAATTATATAGAAAAGAGTAGTAACATATATGACATCGGATTAATATATTATGAAAGTACATTTCAAAATGGATCTACTGATACTAATTTAGTGTCATAAATGCTGCTATTTATCCCTAGAAAGTTGGTCAAAGTTTTAAAATTTTGACTTAGGACAAAAGATAGATGTTCACTTATTCGTGGACGGAGGGGATAGTCAACAAAGTGATAAGTATAAGAATTTGTGGTGAGTCGAACAGAATCAACCGGTTGTTTGTCCTTATGCAAAAGCCACAATTTCCCTATTTGTACGAATAAAATCTTTTTAATCAACTATAATAAGATCAAGGAAGGTTTTCTTTTTCCCTAAAAACAAGATCAAAGCAAGTAAGTAAAGTATCGGTTTCATACATCACAGATCTTAAACCAAAATAAGATCAAAGCATCACATATACGAATACTGGACTGACTACTGGACCTAGTCGTCGTCCAACGCATCGTAATCCTCCTCCTCCGGTGTCCACGGCTCCGGCTCGCTACTCTCGTGCATCCACTGGTCCAACTCCAAGGCATCATAATCTCCCTCCTCCGGCAGGAGTTGGGCATCCGCCGAGGGCGGCGGCGGCGGAGGAGCGACAGCGGCGCCGTCGTTGGGTGGGGCCAAGAACAGCCACCGGAACTCCTCGGGGACCTCCGACGACGTGGTGCCCTCGCCGCCATCCTGCGTCATCAGCTGATCGCCGTCGAGCGGGGCCAAGAAGCGCAGTCCCCAGAGTTCCTCGGGGACGCCCGACGACCACACCGGCTCCCGCGTCAACCACTCCAAGGCTCCATAGTCCTCCTGCGCCAGCGGCGACGCATGCTGCAGCAGCAGGCGCTGGTCGTCCGCCGAGATCGGCGCTGACACCTCCTCCATCCCGATCGAGATCGAGCGAGATCGCGGCGCCGGCTCTCGATGGTTGCTCTCCCGTCGGCTATCCCGAGGGTCTCGTTGGTCGGCTAAATCGCTCACGTGGGCATGCAGCTGCTGCTTACGTATATGTAGATTTTATGAAAGAAAAGAAATCGATCGGGGATCGGAGCCTGCCGGAGTTTGCCCGATTCCGACTCTGATACGGCATTTACGACAATGGGAACCCATATCGGTTTAGGCATGCGACGGGCACCGTCCGTGTATGTATTGCTGTTTTGCACGCACGCGCGCACGTGGATTGTACTCTACGAGTGCCAGCCGTGCAAACGAAAGGAGAGAGAGAGCGCGAGAAACACGTCTCCAACAAAAACGTCCGAGGCGAGGTTCGGTCGGATTGCAGCCTTGCTTGAGCTAGTAAGTAGTAAATTCAACGCCCCAAAGTTCGTCTAGGATTCGGACTGACAAATATCCCACGGGCCCTATATAAAGCGTAGTGCGTACTAGTGCAGGCAAACGGCAGATCGATCGAGCGAGCCATGGCGATTCCTCCACACGTATCTGTAGCACAATGCTCGATTCCTCCACACCAAGTGCGAGCGAACGGCACGCCATGGCGCCGGCCGGACGCTCCCCTTGGTCCGACATCCACACCGAGCTCCTCGTGTCCATCGCCACCCGTGTGTCTGTAACGGACTACGCCTGCCTCCGCCGCGTCTGCACCGCGTGGCACTCCGCCCTCGCTCTCGCGACGTACCCCGCCTCCTTTCCCTCGCCGACGACCATGGCCGGCACATCGCCTCACTCGTTTGCGTCCCGATGCGGCGCCCGCTCCACATGCACACCGTCTACCCCGTGCTCGACGATGACACCAATGGCGGCGATCGGCCTCTAGTTCACTGCAGCGTCCGCGTTGTCGGCTCAGGCAATGGCCGCTTCGCCCTCGTCGTCGACCAGAGGCACCGGCCCCAGGGGCCGGGCAGGGTTTTACGCGACGTCTCGACGAGGAGGACGATCTTCCTCGTCGACCCCCGTTCAGGCGAGGAGGTCGTGCTCGTCTGCCCCACCAGGAACTACAACGAGGAGCGCGTACGAAAGGTCGTGTTCGCGCCGAAACCGAACGACGACTGGACCGTCGTGGCCCTGTACAACAACCACCAGGTAGCCTACATGCACGGAAAAGTGGACAACAAGTGGACGACCGTCGATGTCATCACCCACACGAACTGCCTCCTCGACATGGCCTACGACCCTGCCGGAGGCGACAAGGTGTACTTGCTCGACACACGTGGGGCCATGCACGTGCTCCGCGTGCCCTGCGGCGGCCATAACAGTCTGGAGCGGGCCGTGGTCGAGCGCCTGGCCACCCTCGTGCTCAATGCCGACCCACGTTCGTGAGATGTCTCTCATGTGCAAGACGAAGCCACCCCATTTATAAGGTCATCCCTAACTTTCTCTTTCTACTTGGTCACGTTCATATAGTGCAGCAGCAGTCAAATCTTAGAAAGTCTCGCATATGATGCAATATTTAATTTTGTGTGCCCGTTGCTTTATTTCTTATTTCAATCTGGACTTTGTCGACACAACACCAATCGCCTTATCTATTGAAAAAGTTGCCTGCTATGTGTTCGATTGTCGTTCTTTGCATTCTCTCTCCAAATCATCATGACTGCAAATTTAACTTAAAAATTGGAAGAAGGTTTCAGCTATACACACAAAACTTCAATCCAAACATGGTTATATAATAAAGCCACTCAGACTCCCGTAGCCGTCGGGTAGGTAAATGATCTTTTATTGTTGCAAATGAAGCTTTTAAACTTTAAACCTTTCGTCTTGATGTTTGTCGTCTATCAGGTATTCGATTTGTCTAATTAAGTAAAGGAATACACTATTTACAATTTTCATTTTATTTTGGAACAATAGACAATAATAAGTTAGGTAAAGGAATGAATCTAAAAAGAAATGAGATTATTATTTTGATCTTTATAGTAGGGGCCCCAGTTTGTAATTTCGCCCTGGGCCTCCGAAATATCAGGACCGGCCCTGAGAGTTCCTCGACAACCTCTAGCCCTTCACACATCATCCCTACATCAGGCTTCAGTTTCTCATCGCATCTCAAAGCAAAAGATGTGCACTGAAACATAAACAACATCATTATGCATAACTCTAAACTAAAAGCGACATGGTCAAAGTGTGTTCATTAATAAACTCACTAATAGAGGAATGCTGACTTTCTTGTTTGGCGTAGCAAATTCTCCCTCATTCAATAGAGTTTGCAAGCTTTTCCCTGAATCTGTAGCTGCACATGCATGCCGTGAAAAACTTTGGTTATGAACTTGGCAGAAGAATTTCGGCATGGTGATTGTCCATGATGCATGCCGTCACGATTGTTGTTGTAGTTGGGATGCATTCAGGGCTGTGAATGAGGACCGGTAGGGAAACGATCGAAAGTAGGGAATTGGGAGAGCAGGCTGAGGCTATTTCTTTCTTTATTGGAAATAAATCACAGGCCTAATATTGGTTGGAGATGGTCTGTTTCTGCAAAATAAGGGCATACACACATGAGGGCAAAGGATTTCGATCGGACAACCAGAGGTGACGGGACGTAAGGATACACGGAGACGGATAGTTTCATCACATATGACGCCCTTTTTGAAACATGAAAAAGAAGACTAAAAATCACACAATAGTTTGAAACAAGATTTTTTTAATCAAAAACTAAAAACATGACACGAATCTCAAAGCAATGAGGGACACGGTGGATGCAGGCACAATATATCCTATGCATTACAGAAAAATCACTTTTCTCCCTTTTGCAGGATTGCGATTATTAGGTTGCATGCGTGGTGAATGAATCCTTTTTTTTTTTGAGGGAAACGTGGTGAATGAATCCTTGTTGAAGTTCCATACTGAAACGTCCGGAATCTCGTAATAAGAAAATAATAACGTTTGGACTTTGAAGCTTCATTGTCCGACTAATGTTCGTTCGGCCATCACATTGCCTGGTTAGTATTACAATATTTTTTTTTTGATAAATACTACCTGGTTCGGATTACATGAAGCTTCATTGTCCGACTCGGTGCTCGCGTTAGCGAGACCTGATGCGATGGATTACGTGGCAATCTCTGATTGGATGGTGGCCGTCACGACCAGACACCCTGCGGGGCTGAGTACATATGCACAAGCAATAGGCCAAATTATTCCCCGATCCAAAAAGATGCTCCTTTGACGATTCATCCAGGCCAGGTGCAGGGAGACCGGAGTACGGGACGCCGGCGCCGCGCCGGCCGTGCCCTGGGCTCACCTGCCTGCCGAGCTCCTCGTGTCCATCGCCGCCGCCGACGGCCTGTCTCTACGAGACTACACGTCCATCCGCGGCGTCTGCAACGCGTGGCGCTCCGCCCTCGCGCCGCCGTCGTACGCGGGCCTCCTCTCCCTCGGCAACGACCACGACAACTACAGCGCCTCCGTCTTCTCCCTTTCGATGCGGCGCTGGTTCCACCTCCACACGGTGTCCACCGATCTCCACGACCCCGCCCGCCTTCTCGGTGTTTTCGACTTCTTACTCCCGATGCGGCGGCCCTCGTTCCAGCCTCACCCGATGCTCTCCGCGCTCGACCACCACGCCCAACGGCCCCGCGCCCGTGTCGTTGGCTCGGGCAACGGACGCTTCGCCCTCGCCGTCGACCAGGAACACTGGAACGACATGGGCACCAGCTGCTGGAGGAGGATCTTCCTCGTCGAACCCCGCACTGGCAAGGAGGTTGAGCTCGTCTCTCCGCCCAGGGCTCACGAGGACGAGTGCGTACGCAAGATCGTGTTCGCGCCGAACCCGAACTACGACTGGACCGTCGTGGCCCTGTGCAACAGGGACGAGCTGGCCTACATCGACGGTAAGGTGGACAGGAAGTGGACGACCACCGACATCATCGACCGCTACCTTGTCGACCTAGCCTTCTACATCACCTCGGGGACCGGGTACTTCAGAATGTCTGCGGACGAGATCTTCGTCCTGAGGTACGACCTTGGGCGCATCCCGTGCTGGGACGCCGTGAGGGATCTTGGAGGCTGTTCCGTGTTCGTCGGCAACAAGAGCAGCCCCGCCGTGGTGCGAGCCGGCACCATCCCGGGGGTGAGAGCAGACTCTGTGTACTGGATCGACTCGAAGGGCGTTCCCATGGTGTGTGATATAGCCACCGGGACCTCCAAGCCGTGTGTGCTTCCTTATGGTGCGTGCAAAGGTAACTGCTGGTACTTCGGTGATGACAACATGACGAACATTATTGACGACGAAGAAAGAAATGGGAGAAATTGAATGGGCGTGTGCTCATCTTGAGATCCATGATTGCAGAAGAGTAATTAATTGAGGTGAGCGACGGACATAATTTCGCATCGCGAGTGTCAAGAAGCATCAAGATATAGCGATGGTCATAATCTCTCTCCAGGCGCTAACATCGGGCGAAGAACTCTGCAGACCAGCAGATCATGCTTCGGTGGAGGGAGATTTTTAGATACGCTCTCGTATTCCCCATCCTGTAGCTCCTTTTGTATCTTTGTTCTCACTCCTTTTCTTCTGTTCCTAGTTCAACATGGCTTGGCAATGGCCAGCTGCATTTTCCGTGCAGCGCTAACATTGCCTTTATGTAATTGATCTCGGTCACCCAGGTTTCATACTTTCTCCGTCACGGTTTAGAAGGCACGCTTGGAAATTCTCTAGGACCTAGGTGGTTATCTATTGGTTGTGAGATGAGTTTAAAAATAGCATTCACACTACGCATGCATATAGAAATAGTATACGGAGTACTAATTAGCTACTAGAAATAAATGCAATGCGCCCTAAACCTTGTCTATTGTGGAAACGCACGCAAATTTAATTATGCCTTCTAAACTGTGATGGAGGGAGTACCTGTTTTGAAATGCATAAGGCATAAATTGCTTTGCCTTTTCTTTCAAAAAATAATAATCTCTCACCCTAAATTATACTTGAAGATCTAGCTTTGTCTACTATATATTGATCGGTCAAGCTGTTTTTAAAATTGACCAAGATTATAAAGAAAATGCCTACAACCTCAAACATATATAATATGGAATTATTTTCTACAATAAATCTAACTGACCCAAACAAGCATAAGAAAAAAAAAGAACACACCCACACGAATCTCCGTGTAAGATCAATGATATAGGATTTAAATGTGCATTACTTATGACACATCTAGATGTGCTTTAGAAAAACTGTTTTTTATAGATATAATCAAACTTAGGGCTCCTTTGATTCAAAGGAATTCTTTAGGATTTTTGGAGGATTGAAATCCTTAGGAATTTTTCCTATGTCGGCCCTTTGATTTATAGGATTTGATCCCATAGGAATTTATCCTATGAAATCTTTTACACTACATTTCATAGGAAATCTAACATCCACTCCAACCTTTTTTTATAATTCCTTTGTTTTTCATGTGGCATCAAACACTCTTTGCTAATCCTATAAGATTCAAGTTGACATGCCATTGCAATCCTATACTTTTCCTATTCCTACATTTTCAAAATCCTGTGAATCAAAGAGGCCCTTAAAGATGTTTGACTTAAGACACAGAGGAAGTATGTCATTTTTTAAACAGGGCAATGGTCGGGACCATGGCACAATCTCTTTGTCCCACTGGTTATCTTACACTTTTGTTTTCACAAATATTTGAATCACCCATCTTTTGTAGTAGTGGAGCAAAGTTATTCAAAGAGAGAAGGCAAACTTTGAACCCACGACTTACCGCTTTATTCACGATTCAACCATCAACTCCAAAACATGTTACTGCTCACCCTCCAACCTGCCACACCATTAATTACACAACCAGGGGCTCGGTTGATTGCCTAGTCAATTGATCCAATGAGCTCATTGACTCGAGGAGTCAACGTGGGCTGCCCTTCTCTCTCTCTCTCTCTCTCTCTCTCTCTCTCTCTCTCTCTCTCTCTCTATCTCTATCTCTCTCTCTCGCACACGCATGCGCACATCCCCCGAACCATGTCCCTCCTCTCCCTAGCGACCGTCTTTGCTACCACCCACCCAAGTGAGTTTGGCAAGAGAGTGTTCAAATATGCAATACTAAACTACAGTTTGTGGGAGAGGACGAAAATAAAGTTTCCAAAGGATTATGGTGATGGGATGAGAGCAAAGAGCACTTGGACAAGCTATCCATGAGTTTGTTTGTTGAGGAAAACAAGAAAGTTTGAAAACTGGCAGATAACATCTTTCATTGATGAGACTCAAAGAGAAACAACAAGCTGGCCAGAAGTAAGGGTTTAATACAAATGAATCGTCTGCCTGAAGTGTGCTTAAAGAAGATCTAAGACTAGCCACAGTGGTCAGTGGAGAGTAACTTAGACTAGTAACATGCATATGTTACTAATCTATCTTATTACCTCTACAGTGAGGAGTAACATATATGTGGTGTCATGAAACACTTTATTTATTACGTTGTAGACTCATTTTGCCTTGATATGTGTGATGTTACTGATAAGGTATCATCAGCCGACTCAACAACAGGAAATTCAGTGGCGCGAGGAGTTTCCAGAGGTGACTTTAAAATGCCTTGACTCATCTTGCCTTATTAAACACAACTACACAACTGCAGCTGTTGGATAAACACATCGAGATCGACTAGGTGTGAGTTACCTTTTTTAGGGGATCACAACTGAGTGTGAGTGGAAACAGAATGAATCATGGGAAAGGTGCAAAGCGGAGATTCTGGTGGAAGGAGACACGACCATGCAAGGGGAGTGGGGGGGGGGGGGGGGGGGGGGGGGGGGCATACCTTCATTTAAAGCCATTTTTCCTTCTTTCGTACAAGCGTGTAGATCATAATTATTATCAACCAGGTAAATACGAATCAAAAGATAATGCATGGTGGGTGAAATGATGCACCTCTCATGGTGGGTGAAAATATCTAGGAAACATGTTCAATATAAATACAATATGAACCTAAAAAAATGTTTTAATGAACTTTTGTACCTATAACCTCTAGAATTTCTCGCCACTGGGCCCACTCATCAATATCTTACCATTTTATTCTCTTTTTTTCTACTACACCAAAATGTTAATCGTGCATCTCATAGGACCGGCCCTTGAGTCGCCGATGCCCCAGCACCGGCGAGCTCGCCCGCAAGGACACCTAGCCAATCCATGTACTGTTTCGCGCCCCCGAATCTTTGTGCCGCAAAGTTGAACAAGTCAAACAGAACATGTCTACTCTGCATCAAACGACGCAATGGAGAAGACTAGAAAAATAAAGTTTATTCTACCCTCCAGTCCACCGCTCTCCCTCATACATTAGTCATGCATTTTATCTTTACCATCATAATTTGAAATGCTTTTTTTTCACTAACAGAGTTCACATTGGGGCGGCGTCGTGTTGGCTTTGAACTCGTGCCTTCTTAGGAACCAATGTTAAGCTATGTAAAGCAATAACTAAATACCCTGCAAGTTACCATGGGACAAAAAGCTCTTCTATATTTGAGTTCTACGGTTTACTATGTTACCATGTTACCACATCTGTTGTAATTAACGCAACCAACCAGCACAGAACCAAATGCTTCTTCAAAAGTCTGTACAAAACCAAATGCTTTGATCACACTATCAAAGCGTTTATTCCAACTCCGAGAGGCTTGCACCAGTCCATAAATGGAACGCTGGAGCTTGCACACTTTGTTAGCTCCCTTTGGATCGACAAAACCTTCCGGCTGCATCATATACAACTCTTCTTTCAGAAATCCATTCAAGAATGCAGTTTTGACATCCATTTGCCATATTTCATAATCATAAAATGCGGCAATTGCTAACATGATTCAGACAGACTTAAGCATCGCTACAGGTGAGAAGGTCTCATCGTAGTCAATCCCTTGAACTTGTCGAAAACCTTTTGCGACAAGTCGAGCTTTGTAGACAGTATCATTACCGTCAGCGTCAGTCTTCTTCTTGAAGATCCATTTATTCTCAATTGCTTGCCGATCTTTGGGCAAGTCAACCAAAGTCCACACTTTGTTCTCATACATGGATCCCATCTCAGATTTCATGGCTTCAAGCCATTTTATGGAATCTGGGCTCACCATCGCTTCTCCATAGTTCGTAGGTTCGTCATGATCTAGTAGCATGACTTCCAGAATAGGATTACTGTACCACTCTGGTGCGGATCTTACTCTGGTTGATCTATGAGGTTCAGTAGTATCTTGTTCTGAAGTTTCATGATCATCATCATTAGCTTCCTCACTAATTGGTGTATGTGTCACAGAAACCGGTTTCTGTGATGTACTACTTTCCAATAAGGGAGCATGTACAGTTACCTCATCAAGTTTTACTTTCCTCCCACTCACTTCTTTCGAGAGAAACTCCTTCTCTAGAAAGTTTCCGAATTTAGCAACAAAAGTCTTGCCTTAGGATCTGTGATAGAAGGTGTATCCAATAGTTTCCTTTGGATATCCTATGAAGACGCATTTCTCCGATTTGGGTTCGAGCTTATCAGGTTGAAACCTTTTCACATAAGCATCGCAGCCCCAAACTTTCAGAAACGACAACTTTGGTTTCTTGCCAAACCACAGTTCATAAGGCGTCGTCTCAACGGATTTTGATGGTGCCCTATTTAACGTGAATGCGCCTGTCTCTAGAGCATAACCCCAAAATGATAGCGGTAAATCAGTAAGAGCCATCATAGATCGTACCATATCAAGTAAAGTACGATTACGATGTTTGGACAGACCATTACGCTGTGGTGTTCCGGGTGGCATGAGTTGCGAAACTATTCCGCATTGTTTCAAATTTACACCAAACTCGTAACTCAAATATTCTCCTCCACGATCAGATCGTAGGAATTTTATTTTCTTATTACGATGATTTTCAACTTCACTCTGAAATTCTTTGAACTTTTCAAATGTTTCAGACTTATATTTCATTAAGTAGATATACCCATATCTGCTTAAGTCATCTGTGAAAGTTAGAAAATAACGATATCCACCACGAGCCTCAACATTCATCGGACCACATACATCTGTATGTATGATTTCCAATAAATCTGTTGCTCTCTCCATAGTACCGGAGAACGGTGTTTTTGTCATCTTACCCATAAGGCACGGTTCGCAAGTACCAAGTGATTCATAATCAAGTGGTTCCAAAAGTCCATGAGTATGGAGTTTCTTCATGCGCTTTATACCGATATGACCTAAACGGCA
The DNA here is from genome assembly GCF_003073215.2 of Triticum urartu. Lineage (NCBI taxonomy): Eukaryota > Viridiplantae > Streptophyta > Magnoliopsida > Poales > Poaceae > Triticum > Triticum urartu. Next base: position 34,370,068 of record NC_053023.1, on the reverse strand, counting down.
GTGCCACAAATAAGTTGCACTATCATTATCAACTCTGCATCTTTTGGCTTCAATATTATGAATATGTGTGTCACTACTATCGAGATTTAATAAGAATAAACCATTCTTCATGGGTGCATGACCATAAAAGATATTACTCATATAAATAGAACAACCATTATTCTCTGATTTAAATGAATAGCCGTCTCGCATCAAACAAGATCCAGATATAATGTTCATGCTCAACGCTGGCACCAAATAACAATTATTTAGCTCTAATACTAATCCCGAAGGTAGATGTAGAGGTAGCGTGCCGACCGCGATCACATCGACTTTGGAACCATTTCCCACGCGCATCGTCACCTCGCCCTTAGCCAATCTTCGCTTAATTCGTTGTCCCTGTTTCGAGTTGCAAATGTTAGCAACAGAACCAGTATCAAATACCCAGGTGCTACTGCGAGCATTAGTAAGGTACACATCAATAACATGTATATCGCATATACCTTTGTTCACCTTGCCATCCTTCTTATCCGCCAAATACTTGGGGCAGTTCCGCTTCCAGTGACCAGTCTGCTTGCAGTAGAAGCACTCAGTTTCAGGCTTAGGTCCAGATTTGGGTTTCTTCTCTTGAGCAGCAACTTGCTTGCTGTTCTTTTTGAAGTTCCCCTTCTTCTTCCCTTTGCCCTTTTTCTTGAAACTAGTGGTCCTGTTGACCATCAACACTTGATGCTCCTTTTTGATTTCTACATCCGCAGCTTTCAGCATTGCGAAGAGCTTGGGAATAGTCTTATTCATCCCTTGCATATTATAATTCATCACGAAGCTCTTGTAGCTAGGTGGCAGTGATTGGAGAATTCTGTCAATGACGCAATCATCTGGAAGATTAACTCCCAATTGAATCAAGTGATTATTATACCCAGACATTTTGAGTATATGCTCACTGACAGAACTGTTCTCCTCCATCTTGCAGCTATAGAACTTATTGGAGACTTCATATCTCTCAATCCGGGCATTTGCTTGAAATATTAACTTCAACTCCTGGAACATCTCATATGCTCCATGACGTTCAAAACGTCGTTGAAGTCCTGATTCTAAGCCGTAAAGCATGGCACACTGAACTATCGAGTAGTCATCAGCTTTGCTCTGCCAGACGTTCATAACATCTGGTGTTGCTCCAGCAGCAGGCCTGGCACCCAGCGGTGCTTCCAGGACATAATTCTTCTGTGCAGCAATGAGGATAATCCTCAAGTTACGGACCCACTCCATGTAATTGCTACCATCATCTTTCAACTTTGCTTTCTCAAGGAACGCATTAAAATTCAACGGAACAACAGCATGGGCCATCTATCTACAGTCAAACATAAACAAGCAAGATACTATCAGGTACTAAGTTCATGATAAATTTAAGTTCAATTAATCATATTACTAAAGAACTCCCACTTAGATAAACATCCCTCTAATCCTCTAAGTGATCACATGATCCAAATCAACTAAACCATGTCCGATCATCACGTGAGATGGACTAGTTTCATTGGTGAACATCACTATGTTGATCATATCTACTATATGATTCACGCTCGACCTTTCGGTCTCCGTGTTCCGAGGCCATATCTGTATATGCTTGGCTCGTCAAGTATAACCTGAGTATTCCGCGTGTGCAACTGTTTTGCACCCGTTGTATTTGAACGTAGATCCTATCACACCCGATCATCACGTGGTGTCTCAGCATGAAGAACTTTCGCAACGGTGCATACTCATGGAGAACACATCTTGATAATTAGTGAGAGATCATCTTAATATGCTACCGTCAAACAAAGCAAGATAAGATGCATAAAAGATAAACATCACATGCAATCAATATAAGTGATATGATATGGCCATCATCATCTTGTTCTTGTGATCTCCATCTTTGAAGCACCGTCATGATCACCATTGTCACCGGCGCGACACCTTGATCATCATCGTAGCATCGTTGTCGTCTCGCCAATCTTATGCTTCCACGACTATCAGTACCACTTAGTGATAAAGTAAAGCATTACAGCGCAATTGCATTGCATACAATAAAGCGACAATCATATGGCTCCTGCCAGTTGCCGATAACTCGGTTACAAAACATGATCATCTCATACAATAAAATTTAGCATCATGTCTTGACCATATCACATCACAACATGCCCTGCAAAAACAAGTTAGACGTCTTCTACTTTGTTGTTGCAAGTTTTACGTGGCTTCTACGGGCTTAAGCAAGAACCAATCTTACCTACGCATCAAAACCACAACGATAGTCTGTCAAGTTGGTGCTGTTTTAACCTTCGCAAGGACCGGGCATAGCCACACTCGGTTCAACTAAAGTTGGAGAAACTGACACCCGCCAGCCACCTGTGTGCAAAGCACGTCGGTAGAACCAGTCTCGCGTAAGCGTACGCGTAATGTCGGTCCGGGCCGCTTCATCCAACAATACCGCCGAACCAAAGTATGACATGCTGGTAAGCAGTATGACTTATATCGCCCACAACTCACATGTGTTCTACTCGTGCATATAACATCAACACATAAAAACCTGGCTCGGATGCCACTGTTGGGGAACGTAGTAATTTCAAAAAAATTCCTACGCACACGCAAGATCATGGTGATGCATAGCAATGAGAGGGGAGAGTGTGATCTACGTACCCTCGTAGACCGACAGTGGAAGCGTTATGACAACGTGGTTGATGTAGTCGTACGTCTTCACGGCCCGACCGATCAAGCACCGAAACTACGGCACCTCCAAGTTTTAGCACACGTTCAGCTCGATGACGATCCCCGGACTCCAATCCAGCAAAGTGTCGGGGAAGAGTTCCATCAGCACGACGGTGTGGTGACGATCTTGATGTTCTACCGTCGCAGGGCTTCGCCTAAGCACCGCTACAATATTATCGAGGAGTGTGGTGGAAGGGGGCACCGCACACGGCTAAGAAAACGATCACGTGGATCAACTTGTGTGTCTAGGGGTGCCCCCTGCCCCCGTATATAAAGGAGCATGGGGAGGAGGCCGGCCGGCCCTAGGGCACGCCAAGGAGGAGGATTCCTCCTCCTAGTAGGAGTAGGACTCCCCTCTTTCCTACTCCTACTAGGAGGGGGAAAGGAAAGGGGAGAAGAAGAAGGAAAGGGGGGCGCCGCCCCCCCTCTCCTAGTCCAATTCGGACCAGAGGGGGAGGGGGCGCGCGGCCCACCCTGGCCGCCCCTCTCTCTCTCCACTAGGGCCCATAAGGCCCATTACTTCTCCCGGGGGGTTCCGGTAACCCTCCGGCACTCTGGTTTTCTCCGAAATCATCTAGAACACTTCCGGTGTCCGAATATAGCCGTCCAATATATCAATCTTTATGTCTCGACCATTTCGAGACTCCTCGTCATGTCCGTGATCACATCCGGGACTCCGAACTAACTTCGGTACATCAAAACTCATAAACTCATAATATAACTGTCATCGAAACCTTAAGCGTGCGGACCCTACGGGTTCGAGAACAATGTAGACATGACCGAGACATGTCTCCGGTCAATAACCAATAGCGGAACCTGGATGCTCATATTGGCTCCCACATATTCTACGAAGATCTTTATCGGTCAGACCGCATAACAAAATACGTTGTTCCCTTTGTCATCGGTATGTTACTTGCCCGAGATTCGATCGTCGGTATCTCAATACCTAGTTTAATCTCGTTACCGGCAAGTCTCTTTACTCGTTTTGTAATACATCATTTCGCAACTAACTCATTAGTTGCAATGCTTGCAAGGCTTATGTGATGTGCATTACCGAGAGGGCCCAGAGATACCTCTCCGACAATCGGAGTGACAAATCCTAATCTCGAAATACGCCAACCCAACATTTACCTTTGGAGACACCTGTAGAGCTCCTTTATAATCACCCAGTTATGTTGTGACGTTTGGTAGCACACGAAGTGTTCCTCCGGCAAAAGGGAGTTGCATAATCTCATAGTCATAGGAACATGTATAAGTCATGAAGAAAGCAATAGCAACATACTAAATGATCGGGTGCTAAGCTAATGGAATGGGTCATGTCAATCACATCATTCTCCTAATAATGTGATCCCGTTAATCAAATGACAACACATGTCTATGGTTAGGAAACATAACCATCTTTGATTAACGAGCTAGTCAAGTAGAGGCATACTAGTGATGTTTTAGTTTGTCTATGTATTCACACAAGTATTATGTTTCTGGATAATACAATTCTAGCATGAATAATAAACATTTATCATGATATAAGGAAATAAAATAATAACATTATTATTGCCTCTAGGGCATATTTCCTTCACTATTCCACCTCTCTGGCCAACTTTGAGGCGAGATGGCACGCTTTTGTCCGTAAATGGAAGACTGATAAAATAGAAGAGTGGCTGCGTAGGATGTACAGGAAGAGGAGTCTGTGGGCAGCATCATATCTGTTAGATGGTTTTTTTTGGGTATGCGCAGTAATCAGAGGAGTGAAAGCCTTAACTCTTGTCTTCACCTTCATAGTTGTGGGAGACTATTGTTGATCTAGTTGTGTATTATGAGAACTGCATAGTTCGACTATGTGAGAACGAGGAGCGTGATGATTGTGTTTCAAATAAGTCATTGCCACCATCAGTCACAGAATATAAGGACATTGAGAAGCATGCTGCCGAAGTATTCACTCATTCCAATTTTTATATTCTTCAACAAGATCTGAAGAAGATGGGAGAGCTTGAGATTTTTGAGACGCTAGTGGGAGTTGACTGCCACACCTTCATCATGACATGGAGAAATAACCGCAAATTTCAGTTCAGCATGAATTATCGAGCTGAAAACTCTGAGAGTACGATATACTGCAGTTGTGAACGAATGCTTCGAAAAGGGTTGCCTTGTAAACACATTCTGCATGTGTTAGTTCATCTGAAAATATCTAAAATACCTAAGTGTTGCATCCTTAAGAGGATGTCGAAAGTTGCGAGAGGTGGGCTGCCTGCACAGTGGAAGAGTGACATGTTTGGCTGGGGTTGGACAGGGGCAGAGCAGCGTTCTCGCTATAGTGAACTCAGTATAACAGGAGCTGAAGCTTTTCATGTTGCTTCAAATGATCCATTCGTCTTTGATGAGTTGATGCAGTGTCTGCAGAATATAATAGCGAAGAAAAAGGTCCCTGATGATGCTGTTGGTAGTAGAAGAAATGTGCATGAGGAGCCACGTGAGCCGGAACAACATGTTGATGTCATAGGTGATCCCGTGAAAGTTTCCACGAAGGGCGCCCCTAAATAGAGTACGACAGGGCGGGTAAAAAAAGATCCAAATGTTACAAAAAATGGAAGACCAAAATCATTTTTTGAGAGAAAACCCGGTCCTCTTTGTGACATTGATAAGAAAGAGGGCCATAGACGACAAACGTGCCCTGAGAATGAAAAGTAAGTTTTACATTTTTTAATTATTTTTTGTTTCTCTCTTCACAATTGTCTGATGAGTTGTTTACAATTTGTTATGTAGGAACCGGGCATAAAGATGAAGTATTAATAATCAATGGAAGGCACTGGGACAGAGTTCAATTAGCATGTCGTACTATTTGTCGCTTTATTTTGGATACTTTGTTCGATTGTAATGCGACATGGCACTTTCAGTTTATCTGTTTTCCTACTTTGTTAAAGGATATGAGACATGGCACTTTGAGTTTATTTTTTATGCCACCTTGTTCAACGTTATGAGACATGTGATTATCACTACAGGAATCAGCTACTTTGCCATCTGCCACGGCAGACGGCAAAGGCATGGATGGTTGACGGCAAAGGTCTTTGCCGTCTGCCGCGGACGGCAAAAGGGGACGGCAAAGTAAGGTTCGGCAAAGAGCTACTTTGCCGTCTGCTTCGGCCGGCTGATGGCAAAGGGGAGCAGCGGACGGCAAAGAGTGCAGACGGCAATAAATGCGCTGTTACTCCGTTAGGTGGTTAACGACAGGCCTTTGCCGTCCGCCGCTGACGGCAAACTTCGGAAGGCCTTTGCCGTCCGCCGAATGATGTCAGCCGACGTCACTACACGGCAGGCCTTTGCCGTCCGCCACTGTAGGCAAAGTTTTTACTCTTTGCCGTCCGCCGCCGACGGCAAAGCCTTTGCCGTCAGCCACTGTAGGCAAACTGACCAAATTGGTCAGCCTCCCAGGAAGCACAATTGCCTGCCACGTGACCTCTTTGCCGGCGGCTGCTGATGGAAAAGAGCCCTTTGCCGTCGGTGGCAGACGACAAAGAGCCTGCATATTGTCTCTTTTTTTTCCTGTTTTTTTAATCCAACAATTTTCACAGCAAATATATATGACATATATAGATATATTTAACAGCAAACATATCACATATCCAGCACATAATTCCATATACATATTACATAGCAAAGTTTCATCAACATAGCAAGTTCCATCAAGTTCCATCCATACACATTGTTCCATATACATATTACATAGCAAAGTTTCATCAACATAGCAAGTTCTATCATGGCAAGCTAGATACAATGCAAAGTTTTAGCGAAGAAAAAGCCAGCACTCCATCATAGCAAGCTAGCTTCCATGAAGTGAGTGAAATCTGCAAAATGGTAAATAAGAAAGTTAGAAATAGGTGAATAGAACAAGAAGAAGACTAGAACAAGAAGTATATGTCATTTATGAGCTAACTTAGGTGAAATGGATCATATATGAGCTAACTAAGTTGAAATGGGTTGTTTATGAGCTAACTTAGTTGAAATGGATCATTTATGAGCTAACTTAGTTGAAATGGGTCGTTTATGAGCTAACTAAGGTGAAGGGCATCGTTTTTGAGCTAACTAAGGTGAAATGGATCGTTTTTGAGCTAACTAAGGTGAAATGGATCGTTTTTGAGCTAACTAAGATGAAATGGATCGTTTTTGAGCTAACTAAGGTGAAATGGATCGTTTTTGAGCTAACTAAGGTGAAATGGATCGTTTTTGAGCTAACTTAGGTGAAATGGATCATTTATGAGCTAACTTAGGTGAAATGGATCATTTATGAGCTAACTTAGTTGAAATGGGTCGTTTATGAGCTAACTAAGGTGAAATGGATCATTTTTGAGCTAACTAAGGTGAAATGGATCGTTTTTAGCTAACTTAGGTGAAATGGATCATTTATGAGCTAACTTAGTTGAAATGGGTCGTTTATGAGCTAACTAAGGTGAAATGCCACATTTTTGAGCTAACTAAGGTGAAATGGATCGTTTTTAAGCTAACTTAGGTGAAATGGATCATTTAAGAGCTAATTTAGGTGAAATGGATCGTTTTTAGCTAACTTAGGTGAAATGGATCATTTAGGAGCTACTCTAGGTAAATTGGGTCATTTTAGAGCTAACTTGGATAAACTGGATCATTTATAAGCTAACCTAGGTAAGATGGGTCATTTTGGAGCTAACCTAGGTGAAATGGGTCATTTTAAAGCTAACGTAGGTAAAATGGATCATTTAGGAGCTAATCTACGTAAAATGGGTCATTTTAGAGCTAACTTGGATAAATTGGATCACTTATAAGCTAACTAAGGTAAAATGAGTCATTTTAGAGCTAACTTAGGTAAAATGGATCGTTTATGAGCTAACTAAGTTAATTATGCAATTTTTGACATAAGTAAGCTAAGTACATATCGTTTTAGAGCTAACTTAGGTAAAATGGATGGTTTATGAGGTCAGTAAGCTTATTAAGTCATTTTGGAGGAAAAGAAGCTAACTCTAGGTCAAATTAGTAATTAAAGGGCTAAAGCTAGCATGATGAATGAATTGCATGAATCATGAAGCAAACCACATACCCAGTTCCACCCTTACTGAAATAAGTTGGAGCTGCCTTGGTGGTGTGGCACACCTTCCATTTGGGCACGTTTGTCCTTGGCCTCTTTGTGGGTGGCCAGCCATTCTTTTGAGCACCACGCATTGACCAACACCTCCCAACAATCCATCCGATCCGCACACCATCTCGGAGGGGCCTAAGTTAGCAAATAGAAACTTGAGCGCTACGGCTATGAATTACTAAATGAAGGAAGTAAGTACAAGCCCTTAAGAATTACCTTCATGTACTTCTCCTTACTCAAGAACTTATCGCGGCACTCCTGCTTGGGCTTCTTGACACCACGCCAGGCGTAGTAGTCTCGAACAGCCTGCACCTGAACCTCATGCCGTAAGTTCTGAAGTAGGCGCTTACACTCCTTGTGGATAACATCTGCCGCCTCCTCCTCGTATCCCTCCTCACACCTGTAGAATGTCTGCAATCAAATGAGACAATATTGATTAGTACAATTAATAACTAGCTAGTTGAAGATTTTTAATTGTGTAAAGGAGAAATTACCCAGAACTTTCTGATCACCACGTCTGCCCTCGTCTTGCACAAGACACCGTCGATAATCTCACCCGGCGGGGTCGGGGCAGCCAAGTAGTGCTCCCAAGTCAGTCCAACCTCTGGAAGCCGACCCTCACCAGGCAACGTGACAAACCCCGGGAAGTTTTGCCGAATCAGAACTCCAAGGACGGAGTTGGGCCGGCGGACACTTTCATGGTGGTCCCAACCCCTGCAGCATGACAAGGCCAACACATCAGTTATTTGAAGAAACGTGAATGCAGAAGGTACAAAAAGATTAAATGCACTTACCTCTCCCCATCAGGGAAAATCAACCACCTCTGCTCGTGGGTCGCCGGCACGGACGGGAGCCGTGTAGCACCACGCTGGTAGACGTTGCCCCCTCCTCACCCTCCTCATCAGTCGGCTCCCCGCCATCATCAGCATGGCCACTCGGCTCCCCGCCATCATCAGCATGGCCACTCGGCTCCTCAGGCTGACCCGACCAGTTACGCCATCCAGACGTGTGCTCCTTCGGGGTCTCATGGGCCCAAGTCTCGTGGGCCGAAGGCCCGTCGATCCGACACTCATGGGCCGAAGACCCGTGGACCAGAGGCTCGTGGACCGGAGTCCGTGCAGCCTCCTCCTCAGACGAGTCCACCCTAGCAGTCACGTGCTCGGGTGAAACAGTTAGGGGCGGTGACGAGGAAGGTGCAGTAAGAGTCACCCTACCTCCTCTCCCGCGACCACGTGCTCCACCTCCTCTCTTCTTCTTACCTCGTCCCCTGCTGGGCACCGTGGTCGACGAAGAAGGGCCCGGCGGTGTCGCCATACTGTCCAGCAACGCTCGGCGGAGAGGTGCGTGTGGAATGGAAGACCTCGCACCACGTGCCGACGAAGAAGGGGCCTCGGCGTGCTCCCGACCAGCGCCCACCATCTTTCAACACCTGCCATGACAAAGAATAAACGAAATTAGTACAACATAAAAAAAGTACCGACATGAATAATAATATGTATATCACTTAAGTGTATCATCATCAAGTACAACATAAAAAAATTGAATACCTAACACTACTAATAATCTCGATCAGTATCATCAATAAATGCATAATCATCATCATCACTATAATCAATGATGGGCTCATAGGGTTCATTGGCATCAACATGTGCAAGGCCACCTTGACGTAATCGGTCAAGCATTGGCAGGTCATCCGCAGCAGTAACCTCTTCTTGTTCTGGCTCTTCTTGTTCCTCCTCTGGGGTGATGTTGGATTCATTGTCGCTGTCTACTTCAATGTTTTGTGGTGAAGTATAGCGGTTCTTGAAACGCTTTTTGGAAAGACGTGTCTCTTGGAAGAATTCTCCTTCATATGTGTCTGGGTTAATGTGAGGTTCATAATCCTCTTCCTTTGGGGGAGAAATTCTAGCACGTGGCAGCACTTCATAAACGACATCCCAACCTTTCAGATTTGGATTAGTTTGGCAGGCCCACGGTAGATAGAATACTTGGGTCGCCTGTTGAGCCGTAATATAGACATCAGGAACATCTAAATGGGTGCTTTGGTTGATTTCAACTAGCCCTATATGTTCATGAGTCCTTCTAGTCTCCTTCGGCTGAAACCAATAACATTTGAAGACTACGACATTCGGTGGGTTTTCACCATAGAACAGAAGTTCATAAATTGCTTCAACTCTCCCATAATACTCGGTACCTCCTTCGCCGATAGCAGATACACAACAATTTGTAGACTTTCGGTCGGCCATAGATAGCTCTTTGCCATAGGTACGAAAGCGCTACCTGTTGATGTCGTACTTGTCAAATGAACGGACCTTATAGTCAAAACCATTAGCGACTTGTCTCAATTCGGCGTCCATAGACTCTGAATTAGCCTACAAGTTTAATATGAAAGGATTGTTGCATTACGCACAAATTAGCGAATGAAATGAAATTGTCTAAGAGAAATTACCATTTGTTTGAACCAAGAGATGAAACCGGGATAGCCGCCTCCTTGCTTTGCGAGAAGCTCATACTCTTCGACGGAATCCTTTTGGATCTCCGCTCCATACGAGAATATGGCGACGTATCGACTGTATGACATATCCAGGAATAAGAGCAGTTCAAAGGAAATAGAAGTTGTGAAACAATGTACCGAGAACTTACTCGATGTACGACCGCACTTCTATCAGGTTGTTGAAGATATACAACGAAATGGTCCGCCATTCTTCGTTATCCAAAGATACTGGATGTGAAACACTAGCTGGTGCGAGATTCCCTTTGAATAGGCTGAGGTTGGATCCACCCTTTTTAGGGTCGTCAGCATTGTACCGAGGCTTCGAATTATGCAAATGCCGATTTTTGGCTTTGTAGTGCGCTGTTACGAAGTTTGCCGCCTCCTCTGTGATGAATGCCTCAGCCATCGATGCTTCAATTCTACGTTTATTTTTACATTTTTCTCGAAGCGTCTTCTGCATCCTCTCAGTTGGGTAGCACCAACGATTTTGCACGGCCCCCCAATCTTGCCTCGGTCGGGAGATGCAAAATCAAATGCTCCGTTGGATTAAAGAAGCCTGGTGGGAAGATCTTCTCTAACTTGCAGATCAACTCCAGCGCCAACTCTTCCATTTCTTCAACACGCCAGGCGATAGTTCTTTCGCACAAAGAACACGGAAGAAATAGCCGAGTTCTGCCAGTACTAGCCATTCATCCTCAGGGATGAAGCCACGCAACATCACGGGGGAAAATGTTCTTTCTTTGCATAATCTGTCCGGGGGGAGATTGAGTGGAAAGACAAATACGGGCCAACAACTGTATTGGGCTGCCGTCATACCAAACACACTGAACCCATCCGTGCTGATGACGACTCGAGGATGCCTCGGATCTGCCGCTTTGTCAGCATGTAATTCATCAAACTTTTTCCATGCAACACCATCCGATGTGTGTACCATCATCAGATTCCCATCTGCATCTAGTTCGGTTCTTTTGCCTGTTTTGTGCCATGTCATCTGTCGGGCCGTCTCTTCGACCATGAAAAGATGTTGAAGTCTTGGTACGATTGGCATATACCGAAGAACACTAACGGGGATTTTGGTCTGTGTCTTCTCACCTATACCGTTATCTACCACAATATACCTGGAAGACTTGCAAATGGTACAATAGTTCAAGTCCGCATAGTCAAGACTAAATAAGGCACATCCTTTCTCACAGGCATGTATCTTCTCATAGGGCATCTTCAGTGCACGGAGGATTTTGTCCGACTGGTACAGGTTTGCAGGCATTACATGGCCTTTGGGTAGAAAGCGTCCAAATACTGTCATAATTGCGTCATAGCATTCTCTGCCCAAGTTGAACTGAGCCTTCAGAGCCATTACTTGTGAGATGGCATCCAACTGACAAAGCTCAGTGTGCTCGTGGAGCGAACGTTTTGAAGACTCCAACATTTCATTGAAGGCCTTTGCAGATTCCTCCATCTCCTCGTCCGAATCCCGAGCATCATCATAGTCTTGCACCATGTTTTCCATCCCGGTACCATGCTCGTTGGTGCGACGACGATCCACCTCAGCTCGGTCACGTTGGGAAGACTCACCATGAAATGTCCACACCGTATAATCGGGCGTAAAACCACTCTTCTGCAGGTGTTTGCCCATTTCAGCCTCTGTCTTCTTTTCCCAATTGCCGCACCGGAAACAGGGGCACCAGGTTTTATTCTGCCCATTTGCAAATGCGGCTTGCACAAACCCCTTGGTTTTTGTGAACCATTCAGCGCTCCATTTGTTCTGACCAGTGTGACCGGTATACATCCACGCACGGTCACTCATCTTGACTTTCAGAGCTACTGGTCACACAACAATTATATATGTAATTCACCATGTATATATTCATCAGTTGATCTACTTTGTCAATTTTATTACGTCCATGCAACCTACACTCTAATAGGTAATGATAGGTCCTAATCCCACCCGTGTATGTGTAGATTGGGTTCATTTTCCCATGCTATGCTCCGGATCGGATGCAAAATTTCGGCAGCACCTCCCCGCTGTTCTCCTGATACACGTCTCTGCAATAAATAGAGAGGATGTGTACCCAGAGAACAACAGGGGAGGCACTGACGAAATTTATGTGTCAGATCCGGAGCAAAGCATATGGGAAAACGAACCCAATCTACACATACTCGGGCTGTCCATGGATAGCGTTGGACAATTCAAAAGAATCAAGGTTATAAATATGCAAATGCATGCATATTTATAACTATGACGCTTTCGAACGGTGGACACATATTGGTTACGCATACTGATGATTCAAGACACATATATAGCTAGCTATCAAGTTTCATCGGAATAGATCAAATAATTAATGGGGGAGGAGGACATGTCATTTGTGCTCACCCACGAACGAAGGGGCAGAGCTCGTCAAACGCACGGCGAGGTCGTCGAACACCAAACCTCGCAGCAATGAAACAACTGCACATTTAAAACTACCCGATCAACACAATTAGATATGATGTTTTTCATAACAAAATCGAAAAATATATGACCTAACTAATAATTCACAAATATATGACCCCGTCGGCCTCTACAAGGCCAAAGAACACCTTTTTGGGAGGTGTCGGGGGTCGGGGTGTCGTGTCGGTGTCAGGGTGCCGTGTCGGGGTAGGGGTACTGTTTCGGGGTCGGGGGGTCGGGGTGGTGTCGGGGGCGGGTGCGTGTCGGGTCGGTGCTGTTTCCGGGGCCTCCCGCGCCCCGGCCTGTGCGTGTCACCCTCTGGTCGGTCCCCGCGCCTTCCGCTGTCAGCGCTCCCGCTCCCCCGGTCGGGCCCCCACCCCGTGCCCTGTCGTCAGGCTACCTCGGGCGATCGGGGATGTTCGGGGTCGGGGTGGGGTCGGGGTCGGGTGCGGGTCGGGGTGCCGTGTCGGTGTCGGGAGGTGGGGTCAGGCTGTCGGGGGGTGTCGGGTCGGGGTCGGGTCGGGTCTCGGGTCGGGGTGTCGGGTCGGGGTGCCGGGTCGGGGTCGGGGTGCCGTGTCGGTGACGGGGTCGAGGTGTCGGGTCAGGCTCGGGGTCGGGGTCGGGGTCGGGGTCGGGGTGTCGGGGTCGGGTCTCGGGGTCGGGGTGTCGTGTCGGGGTGCCGGGTCGGGTCGGGGTACCGTGCGGGTCGGTTTTTCCCCTCTTTTTTCCTTTTCTTCTTATTCCTCTTCTTCCTTTTCTTCCTTTTCTTCCTCCTTCTTCTTCTTCTTCTTCCTCCTCCTCCTTCCTTTTTCCTCTTTCTTCTCCTCCTCTCCTCTTTTTTTCTTCTTTTCTTCTCCTCTTTCTTCTTTTTTCTTCTCCTCCTCCCTCTTCTTCTTTCCTTCCTTTCCTCTTCTTCTTCTCCTCCTCTCCTCTTTTTCTCTTCTTCTTCTTTCCTGAAACTAAACTAAACCTAAACCTAAAACTAAAAAAACAGAAAAAGGAAAAAAACTAAATCTAAACCTAAAACTAAACTAAAACTAAACCTATAAACCTAAAACTAAACCTAAAACTAAAACTAAATCTAAACTAAACATAAACCTAAAACTAAAAAAACAGAAAAAAAAAAAGAAAAGGAGGCGAGCTCACCTGGGTGGAGGAGGGGGCGGGGCGGCCTGGGGCGGCGCGCCGGCAGTGGCGACGGGGCCGGGCCCGGCCAGGGCGGTGGGGCGCGGGGCGCCGGGGCGCAGCGGCGCCCAGACGACAGGGCGGCGGGGGCGACGGGGTGGGGGGCCGGTGGGGCGCCCGGCAGTGGCGACGGCGGGGCGGGTGGCGGGCGCGGGGGTCGACGGCGGGGCGGCGGCGAGGTGCTGGGGGCGGCGGCGCACGTGTGAAGAGAAAGAGAGAGGGGGGGTGGGGCACGACCGTTAACGTTAGTGGGGCCCCTCCCTCTTTGCCGTCCGCTTATTTTCTCTTTGCCTTCTGCTAGCGGACGGCAAAGAGGGGGGGCGTTAGGTTTTTGTAAGCAGCTCGCCAGTGGGGCCCCCTCCCTCTTTGCCGTCCGCTAGCGGACGGCAAAGAACTGGCTGATGGCAAATTAGGTCTTTGCCATCAGCCAGTTCTTTGCCGTCTGCTTTTTGGTAGCTGATGGCAAAGAGCTTCTTCGCCGTCCAATAGCTGACGGCAAAGAGCTGGTAGATGGCAAAGTACCTGATTCCAGTAGTGTATTGTTATGTGTGAAACATGATATATTTGTATGAATGTGTTATTGTTGTCATGACTTTCTCGACCGTTTAACATTTTAAAATTTTAATCTATGTGAAAAATATATTTGAAAAAAGGCCCAGCCGTGTCCGGACACGCGCATGGACAATATACTATACAACGCCTTCGGGGAGGCCTTTCGGCCGCCGAGCGGGGAGGCCACGGCGTACAACAGGGCATTCATTAGTGTTCTGTAGTGAGCTTGTGAGAAGGCGACAGCGCGGGTATATAAATCGGTCGTCGCGTCTCTCCGCGGGCGAGGTGGGACTAAACCTAGTCGCCACAACGCGCCAGTGTCCCCAGCCGCACACAAAGAGGCATTAAAGGGCCGGCACACGCGCCTGACGCACGTCATTAATGGGCCGACATCGCCATAAATCCCCCTCGGGATCGTTGCATGTGCCCGCTCGGTCGAGCGGGACGAGACGTCTGCCACCGGGCCCGCGGCTGTCGCTTGGTCGGCTGCTGGGCCACCAGACGCGCGCGTGGCGCACGACCAATCGCGCCAGCCCGCACTAGCTGGACTACGCGGGCCCGCCACTGCCTCGGCTGTCGGCCACCGCACGGGCTGGGCTGAAATATTCATCATCGGCGCGCCGATCATGCTGACAGGCCGATCTTCATCGGATCCAGCGCCGCCGCTGCCACCAGAATCGCCCTGAGATATCGTGCACGTTTTTTCCACATCGTGCCAACTCAAGACGGCGGAGATATTTTTTTTATAAAAAAATGACTGCCATGAATACAAACAACAATAGTACATATGACATCACATCCGCAAACTGATACATTTTAGCACAGCAAAAATATTACTTGCCCACACTTATAACATTCCGTTTCATAAAATAGTACCATTCATAGTTGGACACGCATTTAAATGTTTAGTCTCACACGAAAGCAACAACTAAAACGTGAAAAAATTGTCGAACTCTGTCCCAGTGCCATGTCGCATTACAATCGAACAAAGTATCCAACAACGGCAGGTAAACCTTCTACGGGACTAAAACCCTACCGATGCTAATACCTATTCCTCTCCATGATTTTAACAATTTTCATCTTGACCTTCTCTAATTTGTTCACCTCTGAAAAAATAATTTCCGCGACAATACGTGGCCTTGACGCATTAATCTCTTCCTGGTCAAATTCATATGTCCAGCGATCTCCGTCCCAGTATTTTATGCACCACATCACAAAAAAGTCCACAAGCCACTCTGCAATAAACATGTGTGATCAGCTTAGGATGTAGAATGCACTTGCTTGTACTAGTTGTATGCAGTATTAACTTACCCATCTTTTTGTCTCGGCATTTTGTACTCATTTATTGGCCACGATGAGACATATGGAATTTTTTTGCTTCAAGAGTTGAGTTGGCCTCCATAATATCCTTAGAAATTTCAGCTATCTGAAACAAATTAACAAAACCAGAATATAATGTATGACCCAATATTTTTCCGAATGCGAGTGCAAAAATTATAGCATACCAGGGTGGCAATCATATTGCGAATTCTTTGGCTAATCGCACCTTTAGAATTTGAGGTAAGAACTTGAAACTCCTCCTTCACGGTGTGCATCACTATGGTTATCCAATGATTATCATTAACGTGCATAGGAAAATACACCTACATAGTAACCAAATGATGCTAGTGCAATTAAATAGTATTGACTAATAAAACATATACATATGAAAGCAATACCTTGTCCCGTCTGAAATACTCATCCAATACTCTTGCGAGGACTTTTTTCTTTGTAACATTCTCCGAGTCTAAATCATTTACTGACTTGGTCTTTCCCCTTGCCCTATTCAACATAAATTTGGGGAACCACGTTGTTGATATGTAATCATCAGAAAAATCACGGTTTTATAGGTGTTTACAATATGCATTGATGATCTGCATACATAAACTAAAAATTTGTTTCAGAGAGCTGAAGTACAAATGAGGGTTTTGTTAAAAACAAAGTCATACTTACAGCGCCATTCAACCATTTAAACGTTAGGACATCGTAAAGCATAGCTGGCGTGCATATGTCCCCATCTGGTGGCGGCACATCAACCATGGTTCGGTGTGCATGCTTCTTTAACGATGCAAGAGTCTCAACAAAAACTTTGGCTGCCTCTATGTGATCCGGAGTCATGTTAAGAGAACTTGCAGAACTGAATGTGGTGACGATGCAAACAGATCTAAAGCAATGCAGCTACAGTCAGTTAAATAATAATAAAAATTACATAACGAGTGAATGAATTATAAAGTAGTATTTGACTTACTTTTTTACCACGTTTCTTGCGGGTAATGAGAAGGTCGTAGGGGGGTTGACAATATTTCAACTTTTTTCTTTTGCGTTTACCTTCATTGTCCTGACTGCCTTCACCATTACCTATGTTGCTCTTTGCTGGGAAACTCTCAAACGTGTCTTCAGACTTTGTTGGTGACAAACCACCCATAGACTCACCAGAAATATCATCATTCTGCGGGGTTCGGGACATAGACGGAAAGTCTTTTGTCCATACAGTTGATGTCGAAGATGGAGAGTTTCCATTATCCTCTATAATGAAAGGATCAGTAGCTTCACCTTTACCCGATGTCGTCGCCGGAGCATCCGTGTCATCAACGGGCACGGAGGTATCATTCATACCCGTGAAAGATGTTCCTATCTTTACGTCCGTAGGTGATTCAATATCTGGCAAATATTTTGATGACTTGTACTTGCCATTCTCCATCCCAACTCCTTCGCCTACATTATCAAATTCGTCATCGTTGTCCCTCTTATTGGGTTTGTACAACACACCTTCCGTGTTCAACCTTTCCATTACCATCTACAAACACAAATGAAACACGATAAGTAGTTGAATAATTAAAGCAGGTTCAATACAACTTCTAAATTACCTATGCACATCTTTCGGGTATATTGAGAACCTCCTTGTGAAGCAGCTTTATGTATGTCATCACATGGTCCATACTATAATTCGTGTTAGATGAAACCGCGGACGTGCTTGGCTTTCTACTCCTGCCACCACCTTTCCGTTTAGGTTTCTTCGTTTCTTCCTCTGGGACAGTCCCTTCACGTGCTACCTTAGCACGTCTGTACTCTTCGCTAATGCAGTTTTCAATCTGTACAACAAACAATAAAATGAATTAAATAACGAATATACTTAATTACTATGTGAAACCAATAAGGACTATACTTATTGACTTAGATTGCCGGTACCCCGCCCGTGCATGTTGTCATGTCGTCTCGCCTTTCCCCTTCCGTTTCTGGCCAGTTAAGCATTAGTGGGTATTCACAAGACAAAGGATCAAATGTATCCACACCAATTGGCTCAAGTTTTTCCCAGTATATATACTGCATGATACTAAACACAAATAGTCAGGCACATAGATCACATAAAAAATATATGTACATACAACTATTACGAAATGACTTTTACCTGAAGAAGAGCCAAGTTCCCGATAGGCCACTTGAATTTTTCAAGATCTTCAACCGTTTTTTAATAGCATCCATGCACACCCCCAACGTGAAATCGTTCCAATTGTATGACTTGATAGCGTTCACGTCCTCCACCATTTTGTAATAACGATAAGGAACAAACTTGGTGGATTGTGGTGCTAAGACTGTACCCATAAGAACCAGTACGTCCCTTCTCACAAAATCATCATCATATGACTGACTATCAACAATATTTTTTAGGCTAGGACTTCCAAAACAAATCCGCTGCCCAGAAAATTCTGCAGGGTCACGCGAGGGCAATGTTGACGTACAGGTCGCGAGCTCCATAAACGATCTTTTCCATGATCTTCATGGAGGTCGAAGTTGATGGAGACGAAGGAACCCGTCTGATCTTGACTATCCAATGCGAAGCTTAGTCCTTCGCCCAGCCAAGCTGACCAGTCGAGCTAGCCCCGAAGATGCCGACGTTCATGATGAAGTTTTGTTCCAGTGCATAGATCGCGCCGAAGCCGATCTGAATTCCCATCACACCGCACTGACTACTAGCAGGGATCTGAATTCCCATCAATTACGAAGCTAAATCCGACAGATCTCGGGTAGGGAGTCCCAAGCTGGTGATCTTGACTTGATGGTAACATGATAGAAAAGTGACATGGTGTTTACCCAAGTTTGGGCACTCTCGAAGAGTTAAAACAATGACCTGCTTAATCATATATGTGAAATGAATCTCTAGGATGTCTAGAATATGTTCTATCGACTAGCCTAGCCTTGTTTTATATAATGTATCAGAGGCCTAGAATTTAGAAGAGTTCTCGTCTTGTGCGCCAAATTTGTGTAATCTTCCTGACCGGGATACGACATGGTGAATACCCCCTTACTTGGACTTGAATTTGTAATCAGGTCACATTGTATTCTAGATCTCTTATATAATAAGAGGTAGTGGCGGAGATTGAAGCCCTTCAGTGGGCGGGTTATGTGGGCCTAACAAAATAAAATAGCATATGGTCTGGCGTTCCAAGGACTAGAAGTAAAAAAATAGTATACATGTGTCAAAATGTTTTTTTGAATTGTACATATTTTAAAATGTTGGGCAGGTCATGGCCCATTTGGTCTTGTAGTAGCTCTGCCAGTAACGAGGGGGTACCACAAGTTGTAACCCATGACGACTTGATAACAACAGGTACTACGCGGGGGAGCCGGCGGCCGATGATGCGGTATCTTGGGGACAATCGCATGTAGTTATTTGCCCCTGGGATGTAGTCATGATCAGTGAACCATGTTAACCAATATTGTGCCTCGATGTTGTCTATGATCTGGCGTGGTGTTTTTATTCTAACATACAGGAGGACTAGAATATACGCGTCCTAGTAGAACATGACTCCATACTCTGTTTACAACAGTATGAGTCCAAATCAAGCTGTAACCTATTTTGTATAAAATATTGGTAAACGTTTGTGTGTGGCGCGCCGGCCGAATTTTCGGCCGGTAACGCCGATGTACTCGTGCACATACATAACAAACAGAGCCCCACCGTACGTCATGTCCTTATCTCCACTAACTCTAGCGAACCAGCACCGCTTTCCCTAGTCCACACAAATCATGCAGCTTGTCCTCTCTGCGCGTGCATCGCCTATCCTCAGTTTTTGCTCTCCGCTCGCGCATCAACTGCCTCAACTCTGCCTCGCGCCGTCGGATCCTAACTCTGGCGAGCCCCACCACCACCAGAGAGTTCCCTCTGCTGCTATTTCTCTCTCTCCGGGGAGCTTTTCTCCCTTTTTCCCCATAGCTACGCCGGCGTCCTTCTAGCTCCCTGGCGCCCCCTCTCATCCCAGGGATGGACCACGGACGGCGGATGGTGGAGCTGCAACCGGGCATGCCAGAAGCTGCAACCGGTGGACGGAGGAGCTACAACCGATGTTGGGTTGAGCTCCATCTGACGGTGTTGCGCCGACGGGTGAGCTACAACCGGCTGCTACCGGAGCTTCAACCACTGGTGGCGGAGGTGCAATCGACGTTTGGGTAAGCTTCATCGAGCAGGCGGAACTGCAATCGACGTTTGGGCAAGCCGCATCGAGCAGGCGGAGCTGCAACCTGCACTACAAGAAATATGTCAACTAGTGACCTTCTGTCAGTGACCCTGGAAGAATTGGTCATAGATCTATGACCATTTCAGACCAGTTGGTCAAAAGCTGTTCGGGGGGCTCCAAAACCTAAACTATAACGACCATTTTGGTCAGAAAGGTCATAATTTCCTTACACGAAATGGTCATAAAGCAGATAGCACTGGTCTGCTGCCTTATTTCTAGCTGATCATGACCAATATAGATGGTCATAACCTTGTAAATTGTGGTGGGTTGCTATGACTAGGCGCCACCTCATCAGTTTTGCCTATGTGTCATGTCCATGTGGCTGTTTTTGCCCTAGGTTGTGAAGCAACCTATATTTTTGTCATTCCCAAAATTCCCAAAAAAATCTCATAAATTCTTTGGGTCATATCTTCATCAAATATGTAAAAATCCTTCCTTGCCTAGTTTAAAACTAATTCAACAATATTCATTTTCCTATTCTGTTCACAACAACACTTTATGAAGGAAGTGCTATTTATATATTCTTGATTGCCCTCGGAATTTTTGGGCACTCTGTCCTATCCAAATCATTACCACATGACAAAATTCAGCTCCACTTGCCTGGCAAATCTTCCTCGGCAAATTTCCAAAGTTTTTGTCCACCTAGAAGCATTGTGAAGGAAGTACCTTTTTTATATATCGAAATGACATGAAATTTATACAGTTCCTTCATATGCCCAAATTATCACCCTCCTCCAAATTGCAGCTCAGCCAAATCATCTATGTGAGCCCAGGTTCAATTTATATTTTATGGCCAAATTGGCATGTTGCAAAGCAAGTGTTATATAGACCCCTCCTATTACCCTCAAACTTTTCGGGCACTCTTCCATACCCAAATCATTGCCACATCATAATATTGAGCTCAATTTTCCTTGTAAATCTTTCTTAGGAAATTTTCTACCTCGAGAGAAGCTTTGTGAAGTAAGTACTAGCTAGGCTTACCCAAATGATCTGAAAATTTACCAGCGCATGACCATACCTATGTAACTTACCTACACCAATTTTTAGCTCATTTAATTCATCCAATCTCTCTCACTAGTTTTCCCAAGTTTTTGTCCATAGAAGAGAATTGTGAAGGAAGTACCACTTTGGCATGTCCAAATAGTATCCATTTTCTACAGTGGTTTCCTATGCCCAAATAACCATCCTCCACCTAGTGCCAGCTCAATCCATTTATTATTTTGAGCCGAGCTTCAACATTCGTAGTTATGTCCAGTGTGGTAGTTTGCAAAGCAAGTACCACCTAGGCTCCTCCTTTTGAGCTGAAAATTTATGAAGACGGTCTTCTTAGTAACTGATCATCCTCAGCCAAAACTCACTCCCATTAGCCATGTACATTTCCCGTATCGCTAATCAAACACTTGGCTATTAATTCATGTTTGAGCATCGATCGGTCTCCTCGTGAGAATCTTATGTTGTAATTTTCTTCCTAGCACCAACCTGGGGAGTGCCCAACCCACTAGACATGCCTAGGCCGCCCAGAACACATGGAAACGCCATGGTCACAAGGTGACCACGCGATGGGCATGCGAGTTTACGCGCTCTAGAGTTGGGGCCCTCGGCCACCGCCCAAACCTCGACGTATCGCCACCAAACCATGTATTTATGATTAAATAGGTCCTTATGTAACTAGAAATGATTTTTGGAAAAAATAAATAGCAAACTATGAGGCAGCCGCAGTTCAAATTTGACCCGCCTCCAACTGAATCGGCGGGAATTTGTCTTTTTCAGCAGAGGTGGATGAAAACTTTTTACACCCAACCATGTTGTCAATTGTGCATTAAATATGTCCTAGTATTTTAGAAAATTGATTTGGTCCAATTTTGCAACAATTATTTGGGAGATCCTTCATAAAAAAACCTCCTTTTGGGCACTTGAAAAATGGAAAATGGTTTTTTCGTCCAAAGAAAATGAAAACTTACTTAGGCAACATTGTTTGACATTCCAATATGCACCCTTGTGCACAATATGAGATCATTTGAACAAACTATGCCATGAATGTGGCCATAAGATTGATCATTTGGCTTGAAAGCCATGAATCCTCACACATGATAGCTCGTTTCTGAGAACACTATTTTAAAACAATTGCCGTATTACCAGTTTGTTATTTTTCCTGGGAACTTGGCCACATATAATGACACAATGCGAAGGTTTCCCAATTTTTTGAATTTTTTATGCCCGTTTCAAAATGCTATCAAAACGGCGGGAATGACCGTTCCTAGCTAGTGGTTGAATCTTGGAATTTTTTGGTGTTTCTATGATTAAATAGATACTTATGTACCTAGAAATGATTTTTGGAAAAAATAAATAGCAAACTACAAGTCAGCTACAGTTCAAATTTGACCCGCTTCCACCTGAATCGGCGGGAATTTATCTTTTTCACGAGAGCTGGATCAAAACTTTTTACACCCAACCATTTGGTCAATTGTGCATTAAATATGTCCTAGTATTTTAGAAAATTGATTTGGTCCAATTTTGCAACAATTATTTGGGAGGTCCTTCACAAAAAAACTCCTTTTGGGCACTCGAAAAATGGAAAATGGTTTTTCCATGCAAAGAAAATGAAAACTTCCTTAGGCAACATTGTTTTCTATTCCAATATGCACCCTTTTGCACAATATGAGATCATTTGAACAAACTATGCCATGAATGTGGCCATAAGATTGATCATTTGGCCTGAAAGCCATGAATCTTCACACTTGATAGCTCGTTTCTGAGAACACTTTTTAAAAATAATTGCCGTATTACAAGTTTCTTATTTTTCCTGTGAACTTGGCCACATATAATGACACAATGCGAAGGTTTCCCAATTTTTTGAATTTTTTATGCCCGTTTCAAAATGCGGTCAAAACGGCGGGAATGACCGTTCCTAGATAGTGGTTGAATCTTGGAATTTTTTTGGTGTTTCTCTGATTAAATAGATACTTATGTACCTAGAAATGATTTTTGGAAAAAATAAATAGCAAACTACGAGGCATCTACAATTCAAATTTGACCCGCTTCCAGCTGAATCGGCGGGAATTTGTCTTTTTCACGAGAGGTGGATCAAAACTTTTTACACCCAACCATTTGGTCAATTGTGCATTAAATATGTCCTAGTATTTTAGAAAATTGATTTAGTACAATTTTGCAACAAATATTTGGTAGGTCCTTCACAAAAAAACCTCTTTTCGGGCACTCAAAAAATGAAAATGAATTTTCCGTGCAAAGAAAATAAAAACTTCCTCGCCTCGCTCCCCCTATTTGTCTCACAAAAAGAAAACATTGTTTGCCATTTCAAGATGCACCATTGTGCATAATATGAGATCATTTCATTGAATTTTTCATGTGAAAAAGTAGAAGAAAAACAAAAGAATGCCGAGGTAGATGCTTTTTTGAAGCATAATTTGTCTTTTTGATGAGAGGTGGATCGAAAGCATTTTACATCTAAAGATTTGGTCAACTGTACATAAAATGCGATCATATAGTTTTGGAAAATGGAGTGGTGCTGTAAACATTTTTGGCACTCCAAAAATAGAAAATGACCC
This sequence comes from Triticum urartu, assembly GCF_003073215.2. Classification (NCBI taxonomy): domain Eukaryota; kingdom Viridiplantae; phylum Streptophyta; class Magnoliopsida; order Poales; family Poaceae; genus Triticum; species Triticum urartu. The sequence continues at coordinate 34,346,469 of NC_053023.1, read as the reverse complement.
CCCCCTAAAAACTCATTTCTCATAACAATTTTTAAAAGATATTTGTCTTATTGCAATTACAAGTTTGTTAGTTTTCCTAAAACCTATGTCACATTTGGTGACACAATAAGAATGTTTCTTTTTGAATTTCTCATATCATAAAATTGTTTATATGATTCAACAACTTTTTTTGAAAAAAATATGGTTTAACACCTTATTTTTAGTCAATTACGACCAATTTAGAAGGTCATAACGTGTACTGGATTCTGATTGGTCCATGGACATGTCACGCGGATCGTGCTCAAACACCGTCGGATGCTCTCGAATCGGACGGCAACCCTTTCTCCCTCGCCTCGCTCCCCCTATATGTCTCAAAAAAAGAAAAAAAAACTCCCTCACCCTCTCACCCCACGAACCCTAGCGCTCCAGATCCACCTCACGCGCTTCCTCTCCCACATCGCCGCCGCCACCCCGCCGATTCAGATCCGACACCGCCGCCCACGCCCCCGCACCACCACCCGCTCCTCCGCCCGTCCCGGAGGCCTCAGTCGGCGCCCTCCGTTGCATGGCCGCTGCGCTCGTCCCGCCCTCGGCATCGCACCTCCACCGCCATCTCCGTTGGCTCCTCGCCGATGCCTCCGCCCCTTCCTCGTCCAGCGCGCCTCTGCTCAGGATCACATCGGGCTCCTCATCGTCCTCCTCGACCTGCTCCTCCCACCCGCGCTCCTCTCCAACTTCCTCCCCGCCGGCAGCCCCTCGTTTCCGCTCCCCTCCCCTCCATAGGGCCAGATCCGCACCATGCGGCGTTTCTGCATCCGCATCCGTGCCGCCACCACGCCCAAACCGCAGCCGAGGAGAGGAGCCCCGCCGCCAACACGCCCTCCTCCTTCCACCTCCACAGCTCTCTCTCCCTCCCTCCTCGCGCCTCAAACCCTGGCCCGTGCGCGGGCGGCCATGGCGACCGAGCTCTGGATCCTCAGCACCATCTTCTCCAAGAGCAAGATCAGCAACGCAACGTCCACAAGGAGAGGCTATGGTATGCTAGGTATGAATCCCTTTCTCTTCTTCTTCTCCTTCTTCTGGTTTCCTTCATCCCGCATCTGATTCCTGCGTTCTCTGCAGTTTGCTCACTCCGATCTGCTACAGTACGGTCTGCTTTAGCTTGTGAAGGAAGGGGGCCAGCCAAGGAGAAGCTCCTGTGCTGCACGTCGTCTACAGGATCAACATCGAAGTAGTAAGTCCCTGCCCCTCGTCCCCTCCATGCCCATCTTTGTTCGCATTAACCACCATGGCCCTGGCCAGTTTTTCAGCAGCAGTCAGTGTCACACACGCCAAACCCAAAATCAATTTCACGTTATAATAGCAGCTAAAATTCAGATCCGGGACAATGATTCTACCCTGTAAAACGATTCGATGCCGCTAGTCTCAGGGGTTTGAATTGGCCTTAGCACGTACGAATGGAAGTGATGCATATATACAGGTTATAAGTTGTCCTTTACATATACCTTACCCACACACAATGTTCAGTTGCCAGCCTGCAAGAATGCTATTCATTTTCTAGTATGAGTGTACATTCTCCCTTAGGTCTGGTGTTAGTTTCGTCCTTCCCTGTGTGTGTTCTCTCCTAATGCTACTAGTTTCCACGCAGGCGACCTCCATGGACGACATCGACGATGAAAACAATGACGAGGGGCCTGTAACAAGAACGAGAGCCCTCTTGTTTAGAGGGGCGTTGACCCGTGACGCGGTCTTTGCCGTAGAGTTCCAGAGTTCAAGGACCGAATCGTCGACGCCATCAGTGACAAGCAGGTTCGACATCTTTCTCGGTTCTTTCCCCTGCATTCCTTTGGTAGCAGCACTAGTAGTATATGTAATTTGTGCAGATGCAATTGAAGTGAATTAACTCGGTCCGCTGTAGTTTTATTCATTTTGGAATTTTTTTGAAATGTGACCGACTTGGATTGGATGGTAGATGGTTTAGTTCATGTGAAGCATCCCTCTTACAGTAAAGAATGCAGTTTGAGGATAATCTGCCAATTCTTCTGTAGTGGATATAAAATAATTAGGCATTTCTAAATTGCCTTGAATTTCCATGAACTGACAAATGGACTGATCTACTTGCTGCATGTGCTACTAAACATAAAACTGAAAAACCTTTTGCTGCCATTTTGTAGGTACTTTCCATAATGAACTTGGTTTCTGTTCACACACATGTACTGCTACATTATCCTATACATGTTGTCTGAATTATGTGAGAGGATACTGCCATTTTGTTGGTACTTTCCATATTGAATTCATTGTAGCAGACATTAGCATGTTTTAGATGTAGCACTCTTTACTTTTGTCGATGGTTTACATTTGTCAATCCTAGGAATTGATTAGTGCCTTCTATTTTGACTCTAGATTTGAATAGTGCCCAGGTAGTGTTCATTAGTAGGTTAAAAGGACGTTCAGCTTATTTATTAAATCATGATGTACAAAAGGTTTAGCTACGTGGGACTCCCAAGTTTGCAACTATAGTAGAATTAAGGCCATGGAGCAAGAGTTCTGTTGGGCATCCTTTGCATTTCTCTTGTCATGTTCCATGCTTCACAACATGTGGGTAAACATATCGGTACACACGCACACTGCAGTTTGTAATGTCATTTAATAGGGGATGCATTAGGGTACTTTATTTCCATTATAAACTAATAATAATTAAGAGCTTAGTAAGGTAACAATAATCTAGCATATATAGTAGAATATTAGATGTGCTTGTATAAATAGAATGCAGAGTTTAGAAATGAACTGAAATCTGAGAGCAGGAAGTGGTAGGCTTAATTTCATTTTGACTCTACATTCTTATTCTTATATTTTCATTGTTATTCTTTGCACAGGTGAAGTGTGAATCCAAGGCCGAAGCTGTGAATCATATCAACAAAGAGGAGCATATTATGTGTTGTAATTGTACGCATATCTGGGTTGTAGTATACTGAATTGTAATAGACTAATGTAGTCTTGTTTTGGACGAATTTCATTTGCTCTCTAGTCTGTTCAAAACAATGATTGTGTATGTGATTTGAATACCCGTGAAATGGAAACCTGACAAGAGGGTCCAAGTTATAATGGTTGTTTGACAAATTTCGAAATTTCTGACATGTGGGACATATTTTGAGATAAGCATGACATGTGGGGCTGGCTTACTAGTGGTACCCCAATGTATAATGGCTGAAACTAGAAAAATCAATGGACTAAAAAGGCTACGACCCAAAAGTAAAATGGCTTAATTGTTGGGCCTGGCCCATGTAGTTGACCAAAATTAATCAAGAAAAAATATGTAAAAAGGCCGAATTATTGGGCTAGGCCCATGTAGAAAATCGAATTGGACCGGGTTGAATCTTGTGCCACATCAGATTGCCACGCTGGATGCCTACGTGGCCTGCGGAGGTTGCTAGTGACCAAAACGCCACAGTAGACGTATTTTGGTCATAAATGTCTACGACCATTCCAGAAGAAAGTTCACTATAGTCAGTTTATGACCAATAGTGCTGGTCACAAGTTGACATATTTCTTGTAGTGCTGCGGGGGCCGCCAGTGCTGGAACCAATATGGTGGCGAGCTGGAACGGGCGTCCCATTTTGCTGCAACCGGAGTAAAGTGTTGCTGGAACCTGCTGTTCGATTTGCTACAATTAAATTTATTGAGTTTGTTGTTTGTAGTATTTTTGCTGGAACCGCCTTTTTGTTTTGCTACAATCGAATTTGCTAGAGTTTTGCTATTTGTGGGATTTTGCTGGAACCAGTGTTCTTTTTGGCTGGAACCAGCCATTTTTTTGCTTCAACTGACCACCATAGCTTTTTTGTTTTGCTAGAAGCCGACAGTGGTAGGTGACGAGGCGGCGAGCCGGAGCCGAGGACACGAGGATGTTGCAACCATGGCGATCATGTGCTGGAACCGGCTGGCGTCAGAGCTACATCCACGATGACCATGTGCTGGACCCACCGGCGGTCGTGCTGCAATCTCGGCGGCCACGAGCGGGGCACTTCGCCGGTGCTCGTTGGCCACGGCCCCGACGGCAAGGCAAAGAATACTTTTGAGATTTGGAAGCGTCGAGCCGGGGACGGCACAGGTCTCTCTCCCCCTTCTTTTATTTCTCTGCTTTTGTTTTTTGCTGAGAGGTAGTCGAAGGAACCGCATCGTACTGTTTAAAAAAATCCTAATCGTGTGGTGGCGTGTGGACCGGCCCAAATTTGGGCCGGTGCGCTGGCGCCTATCATCGCCCTAAAATATTTGACACAATTACAAGAACAGTTGATACCCAAAGGAAGCCAGTTCAAGGCAGTGAGGGGCCTCCGGTGAGAGCTCCGTGTGCTCTGGAGCGATATCGTGCCTCGAGAGATGACATCCAAGGCCATATGAAGATACAATTTGGAGCCCCAAAAAAACTTGCTGCTCCACCCCATGAGCCGCTGACCCGTCTTCATTTTTTGTACGTAGCTTGTTTCAAAATGACTGACTTTACATACACACTCGTTCGCTTATTGTAGTTGTACTCCTCCACCGTTTCGACTTCGGATTACGAACAGGGCCGTCTCTCTTCGTGTACGAGTACGACACGAACCAAGAAACAGTACCCCCGCGCGGCCGAGTATATAACATACCAGCAAACCATGGCAAACTCCCCTCATCATCATCTTCATAATAAACCGTGGCTCCCTGACCAAACGTAAACGTGCCATGGACGATTCCTCCAAACCAAGTGCAAGCAAACGACACGCCATGGCGCCGGCCCCTTGGTCTGACCTCCACGGCGAGCTCCTCGTGTCCATTGCCGCCACCGACGGCGTGCCTCTGAGAGACTATGCATCCCTCCGCGGCATATGCACCGCGTGGCGCTCCGCCCTGGCGCCACGGTCGTACCCGTGCCTTCTCTCCCTCGCCGAGAACCACGATAGCCACAGCGCCTCTGTCTTTTCACTCCCGATGGGGCGCTCCTTCCACCTCCACACGGGATAATCTGCAATCGTCACCCCCAAATGCACTTTCTATGGCGGTGCCCGCACCCGAGTCGTCGGCTCAGGCGACGGCCGCTTCGCCATCGCCATAGACGAGCGGGACACCCACTAGTAGAAAACGGAGCTTTAGCGCCGGTTCGTAAGGGCCTTTAGTGCCGGTTCCATAACCGGCACTAAAGGGTGGGCACTAAAGGCCCCCCCTTTAGTACCGGTTCGGCACGAACCGGCGCTAAAGTGCCACCACGTGGCGTGAGCTCGCGCCCTAGTATGGGGGACCTTTAGTCTCTAATCACCACGTAAGGTTTTTTTGAAAATTTTGGAATTTTTTTTAATTTTTTTGAATTATTTGATGATTTAGTCTCTAATCACCTCTCTTAACTGCTCAAGTGTGGATCACTCATTCCAAATCATCTAACTTCCCGACCGGTCACCCATCCCTCTCACTACTCCAGCTCGAGCACGCTTAACTTTCGGGTTCTATTTCCTTCGTTTCCGAGTCTGCACTTGTTGTTTTCCTGACAATAGTAAGATGTCAATCCTATTAACCCTCAGGAGTTTAGCTTCAGCATGAAGTCACACATTTCACCGTTTGAGTTTGAAACTATTATTCTAAAAAACAGTAATTATTTAGTAACACTAATATTTCTTGAATAATTTTGACCATAGTTTGACCACAGTTTGACCATAGTTTGACCAGATTTGACCAAAATTCAAAAAATTGAAATAATTATTTAGTAACACTAATATTCTTGAATAATTATGTAGTAACATTAATACTTCTTGAATAAGTAGTTTGACCAGATTTAACCAAAATTTTTTAAACAAACTGAAATTTGACCATATCTTTTTTTCCTTTTGGAATTTGAGGATTCTAAAAAATTCCAAACAAGCCGTATTACAAGTTTTTTATGCCCGTTTCTGAGAACACTTTTTAAAAATAATTGCCGTATTACAAGTTTGTTATTTTTCCTGTGAACTTGGCCACATATAATGACACAATGCGAAGGTTTCCCAATTTTTTGATTTTTTTGAATTTTTTATGCCCGTTTCAAAATGCGGTCAAAATGGCGGGAATGACCGTTCCTAGCTAGTGGTTGAATCTTGGAATTTTTTGGTGTTTCTCTGATTAAATAGATACTTATGTACCTAGAAATGATTTTTGGAAAAAATAAATAGCAAACTACGAGGCATCTACAATTCAAATTTGACCCGCTTCCAGCTGAATCGGCGGGAATTTGTCTTTTTCACGAGAGGTGGATCAAAACTTTTTACACCCAACCATTTGGTCAATTGTGCATTAAATATGTCCTAGTATTTTAGAAAATTGATTTAGTACAATTTTGCAACAAATTATTTGGTAGGTCCTTCACAAAAAAACCTCTTTTCGGGCACTCAAAAAATGAAAATGAATTTTCCGTGCAAAGAAAATAAAAACTTCCTCGCCTCGCTCCCCCTATTTGTCTCACAAAAAGAAAACATTGTTTGCCATTTCAAGATGCACCATTGTGCATAATATGAGATCATTTCATTGAATTTTTCATGTGAAAAAGTAGGAGAAAAACAAAAGATGCCGAGGTAGATGCTTTTTTGAAGCATAATTTGTATTTTTGATGAGAGGTGGATCGAAAGCATTTTACATCTAAAGATTTGGTCAACTGTACGTAAAATGCGGTCATATATTTTTGGAAAATGGAGTGGTGCTGTAAACATTTTTGGCACTCCGAAAATAGAAAATGACCCCCCCTAAAAACTCATTTCTCATAACAAATTTTAAAAGATATTTGTCTTATTCCAATTACAAGTTTGTTAGTTTTCCTAAGAACTATGTCACATTTGGTGACACAATGAGAATGTTTCTTTTTGAATTTCTCATATCATAAATTTTTTTATATGATTCAACACCTTTTTTGAAAAAAATATGGTTTAACACCTTATTTTTAGTCAATTACGACCAATTTAGAAGGTCATAACGTGTACTGGATTCTGATTGGTTCATGGACATGTCACGCGGATCATGCTCAAACACCGTCGGATGCTCTCAGATCGGACGGCAGCCCTTTCTCCCTCGCCCCGCTCCCCCTATTTGTCTCAGAAAAAGAAAAAAAAAACTCCCTCACCCTCTCACCCCATGAACCCTAGCGCTCCAGATCCACCTCAGGCGCTCCTTCTCCCACATCGCCGCCGCCACCCCGCTGATTCAGATCCAACACCGCTGCCTGCGCCCCCGCACCACCACCCGCTCCTCCGCCCGTCCCGGAGGCCTTAGTCGGCGCCCTCCGTTGCATGGCCGCCGCGCTCGTCCCGCCCTCGGCGCCGCACCTCCACCGCCATCTCTGCTGGCTCCTCGCCGACGCCTCCGCCCCTTCCTCGTCCAGCGCGCCTCTGCTCAGGCTCACATCGGGCTCCTCATCGTCCTCCTCGACCTGCTCCTCCCACTCGCGCTCCTCTCCAACTTCCTCCCTGCCGGCGCCCCATCCTTTCCGCTCCCCTCCCCTCCATAGGGCCAGATCCGCACCGTGCGGTGTTTCCGCATCCGCATCCGCGCCGCCACCACGCCCAAACCGCGGCCGAGGAGAGGAGCCCCGCCGCCGCCACGCCCTCCTCCTTCCACCTCCACAGCTCTCCCTCCCTCCCTCCTCGCACCTCAAACCCTAGCCCGTGCGCGGGAGGCCATGGCGACCGAGCTCTGGATCCTCAGCACCCTCTTCTCCAAGAGAAAGATCAGCAACGCAACATCCACAAGGAGAGGCTATGGTATGCTAGGTATGAATCCCTTTCTCTTCTTCTGGTTTCCTTCATCCCGCATCTGATTCCTGCGTTCTCTACAGTTTGCTCACTCCGATTGCTATAGTACGGTCTGCTTTAGCTTGTGAAGGAAGGGGCCAGCCAAGGAGAAGCTCATGTGCTGCACGTCGTCTACAGGATCAACATTGAAGTAGTAAGTCCCTGCCCCTCGTCCCCTCCATGCCCATATTCGTTTGCATTAACCATCATGGCCCTGGCCAGTTTTTCAGCAGCAGTCAGTGTCACACACACCAAACCCAAAATCAATTTCACGTTATAATAGCAGCTAAAATTCAGATCTGGGACAATGATTCTACCCTGTAAAACGATTCAATGCCGCCAGTCTCAGGGGGTTGAATTGGCCTTAGCACGTACGAATGGAAGTGATGCATACATACAGGTTATAAGTTGTCCTTTACATATACCTTACCCACACACAATGTTCAGTTGCCAGCCTGCAAGAATGCTATTCATTTTCTAGTATGAGTGTACATTCTCCCTTAGGTCTGGTGTTAGTTTCGTCCTTCCCTGTGTGTGTTCTCTCCTAATGCTACAAGTTTCCACGCAGGCGACCTCTATGGACGACATCGACGATGAAAACAATGACGAGGGGCCTGTAACAAGAACGAGAGCCCTCTTGTTCACAGGGGCGTTGACCCGTGACGCGGTCTTTGCCGCGGAGTTCCAGAGTTCAAGGACCGAATCATCGACGCCGTCAGTGACGAGCAGGTTCGACATCTTTCTCGGTTCTTTCCCCTGCATTCCTTTGGTAGCAGCACTAGTAGTATATGTAATTTGTGCAGATGCAATTGAAGTGAATTAACTCGGTCTGATGTAGTTTCATTCAGTTTGGAATTTTTTTGAAATGTGACCGACTTGGATTCGATGGTAGATGGTTTAGTTCATGTGAAGCATCCCTCTTACAGTAAAGAATGCAGTTTGAGGATAATCTGCCAATTCTTCTATAGTGGATATAAAATAATTAGGCATTTCTAAATTGCCTTGAATTTCCCTGAACTGACAAATGGACTGATCTACTTGCTGCCTGTGCTACTAAACATAAAACTGAAAAACCTTTTACTGCCATTTTGTAGGTACTTTCCATAATGAACTTGGTTTCTGTTCACACACATGTACTGCTACATTATCCTATACATGTTGTCTGAATTATGTGAGAGGATATTGTCATTTTGCTGGTACTTTCCATATTGAATTCATTGTAGCAGACATCGGCAGGTTTTAGATGTAGCACTCTTTACTTTTGTCGCTGGTTTACATTTGTCAATCCTAGGAATTGATTAGTGCCTTCTGTTTTGACTCTAGATTTGAATAGTGCCCAGGTAGTGTTCATTAGTAGGTTAAAAGGACGTTCAGCTTATTTATTAAATCATGATGTACAAAAGGTTTAGCTACGTGGGACTCCCAAGTCTGCAACTATAGTAGAAATAAGGCCATGGAGCAAGAGTTCTGTTGGGCATCCTTTGCATTTCTCTTGTCATGTTCCATGCTTCACAACATGTGGGTAAACATATCAGTACACACGCACACTGCAGTTTGTAATGTCATTTAATAGGGGATGCATTAGGGTACTTTATTTCCATTATAAACTAATAATAATTAAGAGCTTAGTAAGGTAACAATAATCTAGCATATATAGTAGAATATTAGATGTGCTTGTATAAATAGAATGCAGAGTTTAGAAATGAACTGAAATCTGAGAGCAGGAAGTGGTAGGCTTAATTTCATTTTGACTCTACATTCTTATTCTTATATTTTCATTCTTATTCTTTGCACAGGTGAAGTGTGAATCCAAGGCCGAAGCTGTGAATCATATCAACAAAGAGGAGCATATTATGTGTTGTAATTGTATGCATATCTGGGTTGTAGTATACTGAATTGTAATGACTAATGTAGTCTTGTTTTGGACGAATTTCATTTGCTCTCTAGTCTGTTCAAAACAATGATTGTGTATGTGATTTGAATACCCGTGAAATGGAAACCCTGACAAGAAGGGTCCAAGTTTATAATGGTTGTTTGACAAATTTTCGAAATTTCTGACATGTGGGACATATTTGAGATAAGCATGACATGTGGGGGCTGGCTTACTAGGTGGTGCCCCAATGGTATAATGGCTGAAACTAGAAAAATCAATGACTAAAAAAGCTACGAGCCCAAAAGATAAAATGGCTTAATTGTTGGGCCTGGCCCCATGTAGTTGACCAAAAATAATCAAGAGAAAAAATATGTAAAAAGCCGAATTATTGGGCTAGGTTGGGCTAGGCCCATGTAGAAAATCGAATTGGACCGGGTTGAATCTTGTGCCACATCAGATTGCCACGCTGGATGCCTACGTGGCCTGCGGAGGTTGCTAGTGACCAAAACGCCACAGTAGACGTATTTTGGTCATAAATGTCTACGACCATTCCAGAAGAAAGTTCACTATAGTCAGTTTATGACCAATAGTGCTGGTCACAAGTTGACATATTTCTTGTAGTGCTACGGGGGCCGCCAGTGCTGAAACCAGTATGGTGGCGAGCTGGAACGGGCGTCCCATTTTGCTGCAACCGGAGTAAAGTGTTGCTGGAACCTGCTGTTCGATTTGCTACAATTAAATTTATTGAGTTTGTTGTTTGTAGTATTTTTGCTGGAACCGCCTTTTTGTTTTGCTACAATCGAATTTGCTAGAGTTTTGCTATTTGTGGGATTTTGCTGGAACCAGTGTTCTTTTTGGCTGGAACCAGCCATTTTTTTGCTTCAACTGACCACCATAGCTTTTTTGTTTTGCTAGAAGCCGACAGTGGTAGGTGACGAGGCGGCGAGCCGGAGCCGAGGACACGAGGATGTTGCAACCATGGCGATCATGTGCTGGAACCGGCTGGCGTCAGAGCTACATCCACGATGACCATGTGCTGGACCCACCGGCGGTCGTGCTGCAATCTCGGCAGCCACGAGCGGGGCACTTCGCCGGTGCTCGTTGGCCACGGCCCCGACGGCAAGGCAAAGACTACTTTTGAGATTTGGAAGCGTCGAGCCGGGAACGGCACTGGTCTCTCTCCCCCTTCTTTTTTTCTCTACTTTTGTTTTTTGCTGAGAGGTAGTCGAAGGAACCGCATCGTATTGTTTAAAAAAAATCCTAATCGTGTGGTGGTGTGTGACCGGCCCAAATTTGGGCAGGTGCGCTTGCGCCTATCATCGCCCTAAAATATTTGACACAATTACAAGAACAGCTGATACCCAAAGGAAGCTAGTTCATGGCGGTTAGGGGCCTCCGGTGAGAGCTCCGTGTGCTCCTGAGCGATATCGTGCCTCGAGAGATGACATCCAAGGCCATATGAAGATACAATTTGGAGCCCCAAAAAAACTTGCTGCTCCACCCCCTGAGCCGCTGACCCGTCTTCATTATTTGTACGTAGCTTGTTTCAAAAGGACTGACTTTACATACACACTCGTTCACTTATTGTAGTTGTACTCCACCGTTTCGACTTCGGATTGGCCGTCTCTCTTCGTGTACGAGTACGACACGAACCAAGAAACAGTACCCCCGCGTGGCCGAGTATATAACATACCAGCAAACCATGGCAAACTCCCCTCATCATCATCTTCATAATAAACCGTGGCTCCCTGACCAAACGTAAACGTGCCATGGACGATTCCTCCAAACCAAGTGCAAGCAAACGACACGCCATGGCGCCGGCCCCTTGGTCCGACCTCCACGGCGAGCTCCTCATGTCCATTGCCGCCACCGACGGCGTGTCTCTGAGAGACTATGCATCCCTCCGCGGCATATGCACCGTGTGGCGCTCCGCCCTGGCGCCACTGTCGTACCCGTGCCTTCTCTCCCTCGCCAAGAGCCACGATCGCCATAGCGCCTCTGTCTTTTCACTCCCGATGGGGCGCTCCTTCCACCTCCACACGGGATCCTCCGCAATCGTCACCCCCAAATGCACTTTCTATGGCGGTGCCCGCACCCGAGTCGTCGGCTCAGGCGACGGCCGCTTCGCCATCGCCATAGACGAGCGGGACACCCACTAGTAGAAAACGGAGTTTTAGCGCCGGTTCGTAAGGGCCTTTAGTGCCGGTTCCATAACCGACACTAAAGGGTGGGCACTAAAGGCCCCCCCCTTTAGTACCGGTTCGGCACGAACCAGCGCTAAAGTGCCACCACGTGGCGTGAGCTCGCGCCCTAGTATGGGGGACCTTTAGTACCGGTTGGTGTTACCAACCGGTACTAAAGGTTTTTTTTTGAAAATTTTGGAATTTTTTTTGTTTTTTTTTAATTTTTTTGAATTATTTGATGATTTAGTCTCTAATCACCTTTCTTAACTGCTCAAGTGTGGATCAGTCATTTCAAATCATCTAACTTCCCGACCGGTCACCCATCCCTCTCACTACTCCAGCCCGAGCACGCTTAACTTTCGGGTTCTATTCTCCTTCATTTCCGAGTCTGCACTTGTTGTTTTCCTGACAATAGTAAGATGTCAATCCTATTAACCCTCAGGAGTTTAGCTTGCGCATGAAGTCACACATTTCACCGTTTGAGTTTGAAACTATTATTCTAAAAAACAGTAATTATTTAGTAACACTAATATTTCTTGAATAAGTTTGACCATAGTTTGACCACAATTTGACCATAGTTTGACCGGATTTGACCAAAATTCAAAAAGTTGAAATAATTATTTAGTAACACTAATATTCTTGAATAATTATGTAGTAACATTAATACTTCTTGAATAAGTAGTTTGACCAGATTTAACCAAATTTTTTTAAACAAACTGAAATTTGACCATATCTTTTTTTCCTTTTGGAATTTGAGGATTCTAAAAAATTCCAAACAGGCCGTAGGCGGTCTCCATCGGATGCGGATTTTCGTGCTGAATTTTTTGATATATTATACGTTTTTTCCGACATCGTATGCAAAAGTTATAGCCGTTTTATATTTTCCCTACACTTTTTGCAAAACATGTCCAAATTGTAGTTTTTAAATTTTCCTAACTAGTAGATGTAGTAATATAACTACATCTCGAAGGATTTTATTTTTTGAAGTTTTTATCATTTTCTTTTGATTTTTTCAGAACTGAAATGGCGACACACGGGGGGGGGGGGGGGTAGAGTTTGAAAATTGCCCTATAGTGCCGGTTTGTGTCACAAACCGGTACTATAGGTCAGACCCCTTTAGTACCGGTTCATGGCACGAACCGGTACTAAAGGTTAGACCTTTAGTACCGGTTCGTTTGAAAATTGCCCTATAGTGCCGGTTTGTGTCACAAACCGGTACTATAGGTCAGACCCCTTTAGTACCGGTTCGTGCCGGTACTAAAGGTGATCGTGGGCCCTCGGCCTGACGCTAGCCTGCCACCACCCCTTTAGTACCGATTCGTGCCACGAACCGGTACTAAAGGTTTAACACGAAACGGCATTAATGCAAATCCGTTCGAACCGGCACTAATGGTACCATTAGTACCGGGCCAAAATCAAACCGGGACTAATGTGCTTCACGTTTGACCCTTTTTCTACTAGTGACCCGAAGCGCAACGCTGAGGATCGTCCTTGTTGATCCTCGCGCCGGCAAGAACGTGCAGCTCGGCTCTCCGGCAAGGGGCAGGGCGTCCGTATGCAAGATTGTGTTTGCTTCAAACACGAATTTGAATGACAACTGGAGAGCCGTGGCTCTGTACGACCACAACAGCAGGGTAGCCTACATCGACACCGGCGGCGGCGACAGCACTGAAGACAAGAAGTGGACGACCGTCGACGTCGCTGACGGGAGTTGCTACGACGACATGGCCTTCCACGCTGGAGACGACAAGGTGTACTTCCTCAGTTCATGTGGCAGCGTGCATGTCCTGCGCATGCCCCGTGGCGGCCAGCCGGCCGTAATCGAGCCCTTGGCGAACCTCATGCGCGACCCCAACCCAGCGGCCGCCTACGCTGCGCCCTACGACGTTGTGTCCCCAAAGATGGTCACCAAGCACATCTTCCTCTGCCATGGCAGCCTGTACCAGATGTGGAAGAACACCAACGCCAACGTCAACTTGGGCAGCGGGTACTTTAGGATGTCTGCCGACGAGATTTTCGTCCTGAGGTACGACCCGGGACGCTGGCCATGCTGGGACGTGGTGAAGGATTTGGGAGGCTGCTCGGTGTTCCTCGGCAGGAGCAGCAGCCCGGCGGTGGTGCGACCCGCTGTCCCAGAGGTGAGAGCCGATTGCGTGTACTGGATAGACTGGCAGGGTGTTCCGATGGTGTGTGACATAGCCACCGGGACCTCCAAGCCGTGGGTGCCTCCTTGTGGTGCGTGCAAAGGTGAGTGCTGGTATTTCGGTCATGAGAGCATGGCTAATAGAAGAGCCTGCTGCTGGCTGTATATGGGTGCCACATCATCCAAAGGCTTGATAAAAGACTACTAGTATAATAGGCTGGCTGTAGGCTGGCTATTAGATGGACTATACTATTCAATGTTTGCATGTAAAGAAGGTCAAACAGGCTCACATGATTGGCAGGAAAGACGGAGCTCTTGCGTTTAGCACTCACGCCGGCTGCATGCTGGCTGTATTGCATCGAAGATTGAGCTGCAGCCGGGCGATACACGGAGCGCCGGCTCTTCTCTCTCTCTTCATTTCTCACTCCTCCAGCAAGGATTTTTGCTGACATGTAAAACCTTATAGCCAGCTGACTAGGCTTATTATACTTGCTCTGACAACACGACGGGCATCGACGGTGAGAGGACGATTTAAATGGGCTCCAGATGTTTGAGGTCAGAGGAGAAGAAGATTTGACTCTTTCTACGTAATTTAATGAATGAGAATGGGATTATCATGGTTCCCAAAAATGTGAAGTTCCATATGGCTATCAACATTGTATTCTTTCCGGCAACCACATCTTTTCTACCACTGGCAGAGCCTTGTCAAAGAGCTCAGGAGCGCTTGCTCATGCCTGAAAATATACCTTCTATTTTGTTGATAATTTTCTGAAATAACCACACCTGTACATGACGGAGTATTGCACTTAGACGTTAATTTTGATTTAAAAACGTGCATTCAGTTGCCATGTTATGGGAAAAAAAAACAGGGAACGAGATGATGATATTCTACCCATTCATACTGTTTTTCTTATTACGAAAAACACAAAACAAGCATGTTCTCCTTATGAGGATTTTCATTTATAGGCGATTTGTTTTCTTCTTTTTAATTTTGTATGAGGGCAGATGATAGGTCTTAGTTATTATGAAGAGAAATATAAAATTTAATGCATGGTGGGTGAAATGATGCGCTTTTTACGATCGACTAGTCACAATGGATAGTAAACATACACTAGTAACATACACATGTCCCTAGACTATGTTACTACCTTCATAGTGGATAGTAACTTAAGTGTGGTAACAATGCAAAGATTCATTTATTAGGTTATGGACTCATATTGCATTGGGACATGTGATGTTACAGTAACTAGCTAAGTTACTACAACTACCTCTTTCTTCATTAACTCATTGCCACATAAGCAAATTTGCTGAGTTAGACTCGATGTTACTGCTGAAGTTATTACTCCCACTGTGGGTAGTCAATCAATTTTGGGCATTCCTTACTCCATTGCAAAAAAAGAGGAAAGTGGAAGGTTGGGAGGGGAGAAGCTAGAGACCGAGGACGTATCCCCTTCTATTTTTTCTCCTCCAG
The DNA here is from genome assembly GCF_003073215.2 of Triticum urartu. Lineage (NCBI taxonomy): Eukaryota > Viridiplantae > Streptophyta > Magnoliopsida > Poales > Poaceae > Triticum > Triticum urartu. The sequence goes on along the minus strand of NC_053023.1, from coordinate 34,331,042 downwards.
TCGTGTTGTATCTCAAGTGTTTAATTCCAAGCCTTATCACTTGAGCAGCTAACCTGAGTTTCGTACGCTGTTTGGTGGTTAGCGTTTTCGTTCAGGTGGTAAATCATGAGCGGCCACATACAACCCATTAACAGTCATGCAAGGAGCGCCCCCTCGACCTGTCCACATCATCACATGGGACAAGAGATTTACTGTAACTCAGCGTAGAAACAATGTATCGAGGTAAATAAGGCGAGAGATAAAAAAAAATGCTAGATACCCGGAAAAAACCAACGGACCTTTACGGATTAGCTGACTTGTCATTTTCTAATTAGGCTAAATAACCATGTCTTCCTAATTAATCGAGCCCCCCCTGATTTCTAATGCAGCGACTGTTTCCTTCGTTAAGAGGGCAACTCCCGATCCCACGCCACCGTCTCTCACATCGCCGCCTCCTCTCGCTCCTCGCCTTCCACGCCGTCGCTGTGGCCGCTCCTCCTATTCTTCTTGCGCCCCCTGCCATCCCCTCCTTCACAAGTTGTGTGGTGGGCGATCCTCTCAATGCTGGATGCGGGAGAGGGAGAATCCGGGAAGGTGGGCGGGGGCGGATCAACCTAGGCTCGATTTTGAGGCCTCTCATGGCCGCGCCCACACCACCTACGCTCCTCCCCTCCTGCGGCGCAGCTGCTGCTTTTGGAGCTCTGCTCGGACTAGGCCTGCTGTCCTCTTTCCAGGTGAGAGATTTGTTGCCTTCCTTAATTTGTTTACCTGCCTATGCTTCATCCTTCTTTACACTTCAATCATTCAAATTTTTCTTGATGCTTTTTATGTTATTCCTAGGAGCAATTTAAGATCAAAAGGATGATGGGAGGATGCAACTACACAGTAGTATGCTCCACGTCAAATGGTATATTTATCTCTCTTTTTAGGTAAGATAAAAACAGTAACATGTGAAACAAATCGCAACATGCTCTGTAGCCTGGAGTGACAGTCTAGATATGGAGAGCATTGCCCATAAATCTGCATCGTAGTAGCTTGTCGCTTCTATAAAATATCACTAAATTTAATATGGTCATTTCGTCTTGATTACCTATATAGATTTGTGAATTTGGCATTTTATTCCTTTCTTGCCCATGGAGGAAAATGTGAAGACAGCTTGCAGCCCAATCTCAGCTCTTGGATTTCACAGGGACGGCGGGCGATGGCCGTGGCGGCGGCGGAGAAGGTGTTGTGGTGTCTCACGCTGGGGTTCAATATGATGTGCGACTTGAGGCAAGTTCTGCAAAGACTCTGCTTCTCTTTTGGAGACCGCGTGTCTTTTGGAGCATGTTAGGCTTTGATTTCAGTTCATTGATGTGCTCTATCATCCACCTTGTAAGACTATCACCTATCTCATAAATATGGCCCTATTACCTTGCTATGCTTGATGATTGAACATTATCCTGCTAAGCTTGTTTAACTCTATTCATATAGTAACAACTGAGCTACTTAGCACGCATATGCACATTCACAACTGCACCGCCAAGGCAAGTGCGCAAAGGACTGCACAGGAGGCGCGCCCGGGGCACGGGCGCGCCTCATCCACTAGTGATGTGTGTATACGTTTATTAGGAATGAGACGTATCAGGATGACTTGACTCGGTGTAACAATAAATAACTGCTGGTTTGAACAAATCGAGATTCAACACACATTCTTTTAGGCGCTAATTATGGCAGAGAGATTCTTCATTACTAGAAGGGTCGAGCGTGCTTTGCTGCGCCGTTGGTGTTATTGGGTTTCTTTAAAAAAATTATCCTGCTTCAAAATATAAGATGTATTACTTTTTTAAAAGTTAAATCTTTTATTTTTGGTCAAATTTGTAGAGAAATATATTTAAATTCATAATATCAAATCGGTATTTTTGAATTCATCATGAATTGAATTTATGTGGATGTCGATATTTTTGCTCTGAACTTGTTCAAAGTTAAAGAATTTTGACTTCCTACAAAACTAATACACCTTATATTTTGGAATTGATGGAATATTTAGTTTGACGGGTGGGGTAGGTAATAATGTGTTTTGTTTTTATTTATAATATAGTGATTTGGTGGGCTTTTGTGGTGTGATTATGTGTTATCCACTAACCAATCCATATTTATATAAGGAAATTTTTGTGTCGATGGTCGCATGCTACTATATTGGTGCTACAATATCACATGGTTGCATTTTTTTTCCAAGTGGTGCGAGGGTGTCCAGAATTGATATGTTTTTATAGGCCAGTTGTTGTTGATTGATTTGAAAAATTGTTGGCCCAGTCAAAATCGTAAATCAAATCTAAAATTGAATGAAAGAGATTCAAAATTAGTGAATATAGTGAATTAAAATAATGTAATGGGAGAGCTTGAGAAAATATTGACCTGGTCAAAATCGCTTGACTCAATTCAAAATTGAATACCTCAATTAATTGTGAGGCATTAAAAATTACAAAGAATAGTGTATGGTATAAAAGAATTGACCGTGAGAGCTTTGAGAAATTATTTACCCGGTCAAAATCAGGTGGCCCAATTCTAATTGGAAACCTCAAATGTGATCTCTTTAAAATGACACTAATAGAAAAAGGGTCAATTGTGAAGCACATTAGTTCTGGTTTGTAACAGAACCGGCACTAATGTGATCAATAGTACCGGTTCATGGCGGCGATCAATAGTACCGGTTCATGGCGAACCTTTAGTACTGGTTCATGCCACGAACCGGTACTAAAGAGGCTGTGGCAGCCTGCGGTCAGGCTATGGCCCCACCATCACCATTTAGTGCCGGTTCGTACCACGAAGCGGTACTAATGAGGTTATGGCAAGCTGTTTTTAGTCCCACCTCGCTCCCCTAACAAGGTTTTTACCACCTTAAATATGTTACTTCTCAAACTATCACAAGCACTTGGTCTTCATTGAACTCTATGTGTAGAATTTGTGGCCGTAATATGAGTCTTCACCGGTTTACAAATCGTTGAGGACTCATATTGACAATTTAGATTGTACACAAAAAGGTCATTGATGATCAAAGTATTTTTGATGTATAAGATCATATTGACAATTTAGACTGTAAAGAAATATAAGATTATATTGATCATAAAAGGGTTAAATGTGAAGCACATTAGTGCCGGTTTGAATTTGAGCCGGCACTAATGTGACCATTAGTGCCGGTTCCAACGGTTAGGCGGGCGAACATCATTAGTACCGGTTCGTGGGCAACCTTTAGTACCGGTTCATGCCACGAACCGGTACTAATGAGGCCAGTGCAGCTGTGGTCAGACTGGGGCCCCACGAAGACCTTTAGTACCGGTTCATGGCATGAACTGGTACTAGAGTTTCTTAGTAAGCTGATTTTTAGTCCCACCTCATCAAGAGAGAGGCAGTATGAGCGGTTTATAAGCCGTGAGTGCAGAGACAATGACGAAGAGGCGCAATGCTCACCTGCACGTTGCTTAGCTTCAAGCCTTTCGGAATAGCATAGATTGCACTGAGCTATGTGCAGTGCAGTCTACACTATTCCGAAAAGCTTGAAGCAAATTAACCAGCATTGCACCTTTTTTTATTTTTAATAACTTATTTGAACTCCGGACTTCTTGTGTTCAGTATGCAAGATTCAAAGCGACGTCATCAATTTCCAACATGTTCTGACATCATTTGCTGTTTTTCAGTCATTTACCGAATTGTTTAAAAATCTAAATGACCGTGAAATTGAAAATCACTACAAAATGAACTGTGAAAATGTTCAAACTTGGCATGGTATCATCATTTCACCCGCATAGCATGTGCGAAAGAGTAGAGAGGGTCACGGCAAAAACTGGACGCACTTCATGTACAAACTGAACAATCTCTTTCGGAGTATATCAGGGTTTCGGACGAGAACTCATCTGTTACACGGGCACTTCAGTGTTTTTTAAACTTATTTGAACTCCGGACTTATTTTGTGTTCAGTATGCAGCATTCAAAGCGACGTCATCAATTTCCAACATGTTCTGGCATCATTTGTTGTTTTTCAGTCATTTACCAAATTGTTTAGAGAGCTAAATGATCGTGAAATTGAAAATCACTACAAAATGAACTGTGAAAATGTTGAAATTTGGCATGGTATATAATCATTTCATCCGCATAGCATGTGCGAAAGAGTAGCGAGGGTCACGGCAAAAACTGGACGCATTTCGTGTACAAACTGGACAATCTCTTTTGGAGTATCAGGGTTTCGGACGAGAACTCATCTGTTACACGGGCACTTTAATGTTTTTTAAACTTATTTGAACTCCGGACTTCTTTTGTGTTCAGTATGCAGCATTCAAAGCGACGTCATCAATTTCCAACATGTTCTGACATCATTTGATGTTTTTCAGTCATTTACCTAATTGTTTAGAGAGCTAAATGACCGTGAAATTGAAAATCACTACAAAATGAACTGTAAAAATGTTGAAACTTGACATGGTATCATCATTTCACCCGCATAGCATGTGCGAAAGAGTAGAGAGGGTCACGGCAAAAACTGGACGCACTTCGTGTACAAACTGGACAATCTCCTTCGGAGTATCAGGGTTTCGGACGAGAACTCATCTGTTACACGGGCACTTCAATGTTTTTTAAACGTGTACAAACCCGCATAGCATGTGCGAAAGAGTAGAGAGGGTCACAGCAAAAACTGGATAGCAGAAAAGAAATCAACTACTCAGAAATAAATAGAAGAAAAAATAAAGCAGAAAAGAAAAAACTAAAAAATTTTTGGGGCGCTGCCCTATGGGCCTGCTAGACCACGGGCGTATAATTTCAGGCCCACAAGGCCCAGCAGACTCATAGGGCAGCGCGCCGTAGTTAGGCCCAGAAGCCTGCTTTATAGAGGAGTTCGAAAGGGCAGCTGCGGCTTTGTGGGACTAAACTTTGTGCACCGCGGGTGGCAGCGCACCACCTTTAGTACCGGTTGGTGGCTCCAACCGGTACTAAAGGGTGGTCTTTAGTACCGGTTGGAGCCATAAACCGGTACTAATGGCCTGCTTTTCCCGCCTCTTGGCCTGGCCAAAGTTGTCCTTTAGTACCGGTTGGTGGCTCCAACCGGTACTAAAGGCATCTCCTATATATACAACAGTTATGAAAAATTTTAGTTAGTTCCTGTTCGTCTTCGTCGCCGCCCCCGGCCTCGCCCCGTGTCGCGCCCCGTCCCCGTTGCCGTCGTCGCGCCCCGGCCGTCCTCGTCCCCGTCGTCGCGCGCGCCCCGGCCGTCCCCGCACCCGTCGCGCCGTCCCCATCGTCGCCGTCTCGCGTCGCCGCCCGTACGTCGCCGCCCGTACACACACACACACAATATTTTTACTTATTTTCTGTTTTCTATTTTTTAGATTAATGCATGTCAAATTGTTAATTAGATGAATTACCTAGATAAGAATGTTAGATTAATGTGAAATGTTAGATATGAATTAGATAGAAAAGTTAAATATTAATGTCAATTGTTAGATGAATTAGCTAGATATTAATTAGGTATATGAGATTTGAACTAGTTGAATTAATATAACTAGTTTAGTTTTAGTAAATGCTTAGTTGAATTAGTTGAGTTAATAGAACTAGTTGAATTAGTTGAAATAATAGAACTAGTAATGGTTCACTTATATATACAACTTAACTAGTTTATTTTTGTCAATTGTTAGATTAATGTGAAATGTTATATATGAATTAGATAGAAAAGTTAAATATTAATGTCAATTGTTAGATGAATTAGCTAGATATTAATTAATTAGTTATATGAGATTATTTAAACTAGTTGAATTAATATAACTAGTTTATTTTTAGTAAATGCTTAGTTGAACTATCTAGTTGAATTAGTACTAGTTTATTTTTAATAAGAAAATTTAGGTATATAAGATTTGATGATCTAATTAAAATATTACTATATATAGCTACTTTATATATTTTAGTAAGAAAATTAACAGAACTAGTTTATTTTTAGTAAATTCTTAGTTGAATTAGTTGAGTTAATAGAACTAGTTATTTTTAGTAAGAAAATTTAGGTATATGAGATTTGATGATCTAATCAAAATATTATTATATAGAACTACCTACTTTATAGTTGAATTAGTAAGTGCTTAGTTAAATTAATTAGTTGAACTAATTGATTTAACAGAACTAGTTGAATTAATAGAACTAATAAGTGTTTAATATTTCACCTATGAACATAGGAATGTCGTCTGACGACGAACACAATTTCATTATGTGCGAATAATGTGAAGACCAGCGCGGCCTGTGCGGCATAAATTTTCTAGTTGATGATAGGCGCTTCAGCATCAAGCTGGATGAGAACTTCGAAGTGGATACAGTAAGTCAGAACGACAAGTCTTTTTTCATAATTAAGCATGACTTATGCTTCATTTGCTTCAACTTTTAATTTTAATTTTTTCACTATTCTACTAGCGTATCCCCTGCCATGCAAGAATTTTTATTTTGGATAAGATAGGTTTCAGTCCTAACAAAAGTATGGAGGTAAAAAAAGTTTATTTGAAGACCGAGCATGGTTATACCTTCAACGTCAAATTATACAATGCAGACATATACACCTATTTTGAATGCAAAACTTGGCAAGCACTGTGCAAGGCTTATGCATTTGAGCCTGATATGGTTATCACCTTTGATATTCGTCCGGAAGATGATATTAAAGGTAATAGAGACATCTGAGTCGATGTGCAGACGCCTCCAGTTCTACCATTATGTGAGTTTCTCAACAATATTTATGTCTTCGATATTGTTTATTCAAAAAGAGTTGACAAGTAATTTATATTGACAGCTTATTTTCAAGCAAGCAAACATGTCCGGTGCTTGGTAGACAGGACCTCACTGTTCTGGGGCTGAACTAAACTGCGAGGAGACAAGTCATTATATTTCATGGCTTGAGGATCTTGACGCTGTCAAGACAAATTTTTTTTCTGCACTTAGAAATGTTAGTACTCAAAACGTGTGACCAATAGTGTTCGTACTGAACTACGGTCACATATATTTAGGAAAGATGATAAGATTTCTACTATTTTTCCTCAGTGCATCTTTTGCATACATTATTTTTTTAAGCTAAACTTCATTGCTAAGTATGTTACTATATGATGTTCTTCAACAGGGACTCCCGATGAATGTTGTGCCTGATTGGATCGATACTAAAGGTATCATGAATATTGTTAGCTTACGACCAAGATATCCTACAATGCACTTTAGTGCATTTAGGATTTCTAATAGCGAGGAATGCTTAATAGTAAAAGACTGGAGCAAAATTGTGAACGATCGCAGAGAAATACTAGGGGTAGCAATCAAAAGCGGATATGGCATATACTTGATGACTTAGCTAGGATCCACATGCATCCAGTCAAACTAATCTGTGGTACTTTCACCTAATGATTTAACAACTCATTATAATGTAAAACAATCACTAAATTAAATTGAAAACACAAAATTAAAGTAAAAATAAAAAATAAAACCAAAACACACTCAAACATTTAATACCAGTTGGTGTTACCAACCGGTACAAACACGTGGTTGCCCTTTAGCATCAGTTCATGCTGAACCGGTACTAAAGGGGGGGGCTTTAGTGCCCACACTTTAGTGCTGGTTACCGAACCAGCACTAAAGAACCTTACGAACCGGTGCTATTGCCCGGTTCTGCACTAGTGTGAGGAAGCTTAATGTTATAAAGGATACCAGCTAAATGCTCAATGATCAAACTGGCTCGGCGCTATGAGGCTGACCGAAGCCCAAGTGGGGAATCCACTGCTTGACAACATCGTCAAGTGAGGTTCTAAAAAAACATGGTCAAGTGAGGTTGATTGGAGCCCAGGTTTGGTGCACACACAGGCTCCACCCAATGCTAGCCAGTGTATTGATGTGGTGTAAACTGTGGTTGGTGATGCCCTTGCAGCAAAGGAGGCTGGCTAGGGCGTCTTGCCTCTAGTTGGGCAAAAGGCGGCGCCGGCTGATGGAGGCTCAGCGGGCGGCCTGGCCGGGTGTGTAGTTCAGCTGGACGTTGATGAATTAGGTGCTGAATCAAAATGGGGACGGAGGAAAAGAATGTACATGGAGTAGCAAGTGGAGCATGCTGTTGTGCATAGTCTGTGCACCCATCATGTCAAGCTTGTGTTCCCAATACCCCAAACAGTGGGGGCAAGTTATCTAGCCGCAAGGTTGCCTATGTTACACTCTGCTCTTCTGGAGAGCACGGCGGCAAGCAAGAGGCGTCGCTCTGATGATCAAGAATTAGTCCTCACTATGAATAGCAATAGCTCCGAGAGTTTAGAGTATTAGAGTTCAAATGATTTTCTGTTACTTGTAAAAGAGTGTGTGGTGAGAGGGTTAAGACTGTAGTAGGTGTAGATGGGGCTATTGCCCATGTAACATAGGAGATGGATGGGGGAGAGAACTTCAGGATAGGAGGCGAGAGTCTATAGGAAAGGAAAAAAAAGAAAGGTGGTACACCAACGGAAGCTACCGGCCCCAGCGCTGCCGGTCAACTGACGGGCACATTTGATGACGCTCGTCAGAAGCCATGAAAACTCTGAGTTGGAACTATCGAGGCTTGTGACAACCTCTTACAGTTCAAGAGCTTGTGTGTCTCACTAAGACACACCATCCCAATGTTATCTTTCTTTTGGAAACTATACCAAAAATAAAGAGTATGTTGAGCTTTTGCGTTATAGGTTGGTTATGAATAATGTGTTTACTGTTTTCTAGCTATGGTAAAAGTGGACGGCTTGCTGTGTTTTGGTATAAAGCATACTCCTGTGAAAGTTACATTATGTGAGATCTCTTGAGACAGATTTAAACCTCTTTGTGTTGGATCTTGGTTTATGGTGGGAGATTTTAAACAAGCTATGTGGCAAAATGAATATTTTTCTTGTCATAAGATGTCTCCTAGACTGATGGCTAATTTTCGTGATGTTTTGTCGGATTGTAATTTATATGATTTGGGCTTTCGAGGTGCTTCGTGGACGTATAATCATAAGGAGGGCAACAAAAATGTAGGTAAGCCTTATCCTGCGGTGGCTTGCCTGGTGCAAGGTCTCCCATTTTATAAGTTCCAGGTCCGAGCATTGTCCTATTTTTACTGAGTTGTTGGATAAGGTGAGAGGTGGTACGTTTATTAAACAGTTAAAATGTTTTTCGAAACGAGGCAAAAGATTGACCATTTTCATTGATTAAGAAGAAAAGAGTTGTCCGGTTAATTAGAGAAAAACCAGGCGAAAACCTAGATACAAACCCCACAAGGGACACATCCAGACGACCTGGCCACAACAATGCTAAACAATCGACCACGCCGTCGAGGACATGGCAACTCCGATTATGCCGACAAGTTTCCCTGGAGAAAGTTGCAATCCTCGCACCGACCTAGTCCAGCACAACATCTGGAGAGCACCACCCACAGTAAAGCGTCCTCATGGAGTCATCGTTGCTAAAGCGGACCCGCCGCCCGCAGCTCCGACTTCTCTGCCACAACCAAAAACCTGCATGGGCACATCCATTGGTGCACCGGACCGTCGACATCAGAAGGACAAGCCGCGACTCAGCTCAGCTCGCCACCATCATCGTTGCCACACACGTCGCAACGCCACATCAACCTCACCGTCGGTCGGGCACCTGCCGACCACGATGTTGTGCACGTCCAGCCTGCAGACAACACAAATGAGACCAAGACCTCCAAGACGATGCCCCAAAGAGGGAAAATGACGTTGGAGACGACGCTGCCGCCTGATCCAACCGAGATCTTGACTTTCGCATGTAGATCTTGACCCAAGAGATGAGGATGCACAAATCACCACGACAGCGCCTCTAAGGAAGAAAGCGACGCCCACGGGCGCCACTGCCACCGACCGGCAAGCACCAGCCAAGCTTTCGCCCGGATCAGCAACACCATCACTCGCACGCGGTCGACACACGCCAACCAGCACCTCCACTGACCCGCGCACCCCTGCACAGCAACCACGCCATCGCCACACAGGGACCACCACCATGTCTCGCTGTCGAGCCAAAGCTGCCCACACAGGAGAGACGAGCCTCCCTCCGCCAAGCACACCGCGGCCGCCGTGTCGCCCACACGAACTCCACAGCCACCATCCCGGGGCCGCCGCCCCGGAGTCCAAGCGCCGCCAAACTAGGCCCAAGGACAGGAGGTCGCCACGCTGCGCAACAGCCACTTCACCATGCGGGGCATGGCCGTAGCCAGAAACCACCACTGGTCAGCCGAATCCGACCCCGGCCGGCCAGATCCGGCAGCGGCCAGCCCTCCCGTGGACCACCATCACTCCACCGAGGCTCCAGGACGTACGCCACGTCGGGCGGAGCCGAAGACCAAGCCGGGGAGCCGTCAGCGTCGAGATCTAGAGCGCCACGCTCACTCACTCCGACCTGCCATGGGGGAGACCGGAGCATCACCAAGCCCCGCCGCCGCGCTGCCCTCCGCGGCCACAGCGACCGGCCGCCGCAACGAAGCCAGGGATGCCGCCCAGACCCAGCACATAGAGTGCGTCGCCGCTGGCCGGGAGAGCCCCGCCGCCGCCGTCCGCTGCACGGGCTTATAGCCCGGCCTCATCATTCGGCGACGGCGAGAGGGTGGAGTAGAGGAGAGGTGGTGGGTAGCGGCGGCGGGATTGGGCTCCACCCGAGCCGCCCCGGAGGAGACGCCGGGGACGAGAGGAGTTCTGCTCTACTTCATAATCCTGCTATTTGTTACTAGTACCCACGTACCTTGAGCATGAGAAAATTGGCTATTTGCCATTTTCAATAAGTGGCTTCTCAAAATTGCCACTTTAAAAATTAGCTTCGCAAAAATGCCACTCAGCTCGTTGCCTCCTTGATTACCATGCCACTTCCCTTCTTTTACTGATTTTCCATTTGTAAGCACTAGAAAAGACCAAACCACCCCTAAGGCTGTGTACACGCACGTAAAAGAAAAGGCCGTGTGGAGTATTTATCCAATCGACACTTGAAGCCGACGAGAGCGCGCCAGCCGCTGAGAATACCGGATGTGCTGCAGCGCCGATCTCCTCGACCTCGTGTGCCGCCAATTGCCTTATCTCATTGACGCTAGTGCCGTTGACTGCCTCGACGTCCCATGCCGCCGATCGCGTAAACACAGCGTTTCGCCGATCTCCTCAACAGTGTGTCTTCGATCTCCTCGTGTCGCGGATGGCCTGGTACCATAGTGGCCGCATGGATTCTGGACCGTAGTATGTCATTGTCCTCTCATCTCACTGACTTCACTTTCCGTTCGGGGGTAATCAGCTGAATCCATTGGTGTGTGACTTTCAGTCAAAATTATTCACCAATAAAAGTTGGAATATTGTTCAGCAACAAATTTGGGTGAATGTTCACATAGGGTCGAGCAATATCCCTGAACCAACACGAGAGCATAGCAGCTACAGTTTTGAGAAATTTGCATAGCAGCATAGCAACTGTTAGAAGGAAGAAAGAGGTTTGGTGGAATTGTTTGTTGTATTGCTTGAGCCTCGTGGGCATATATTTATGAGTACAATTATCTACTTGGAGTATAAGACAAGCCAGAACAAATCGTAATCTATCTCGTATTTCCTAATAAACATTATACTCAACACCCCCCGCAGTCACAACGGTAGCGACGCAGACGGTGAGACTGGAGATGAATCCAAAGGCAAGCCAGCCGACGCCCCCCCCCCCTAGTCGTAACGGTCGACGCATCACGGAGTCGTGGCTGGAGTGGAAACCAACGAGGTTGCTCAAGCAGGCGGTAGCCCTTTGTGCCGTTTGTCGATGTAGTCAAGAGCGTGGGTGGTGGAGCCGTGGTCGAGGTAGCCGTGCGAAGAATGGCACGGTCGATGTCGAGTCTGGGTGGCCGGTGTCGTGAAAGTCACCGTGGAGCCACGGGCGCAAGAGGGCGCCGAGTTAGTATGGGCGCAGTGGTGTTGAAGTAGGGGTGTGCCGGGAAGAAAATGTTGTTGACGACGCATCGCGGCGGGTTTGCCAAGCCCGGTGACACATCGTCGACGAAGGCACGCACCGGTGTTGCCAGCACCGGGCATGCGTAGACGAACGGAGACGAAGTTGACGAAGCGCCGACCAGGCTTGCCAGGCCCGGGGACACGTCGTGGATGAAGGCACGCATCGGTGTTGCCAGCACCGGGCATGCGTAGATGAAGGACCTGCACGAGCTGTACGCCATGTCGGAGAAGTCGGAGGGGCCAGTAGAGAAGAACTCGACGACGGTTGCGGCCTGACGAGGGCGGCGACGGCTAGGTTAGAAGTGCGGCGACAAGACAAGCCAGAACAAATCTTAGTCTATCTCGTTTTTTCTAATAAACATTATACTCAACAGCAACAACCAACAGCACATTTGGCAGCTGATACAAGAATGAGAAATTTGACTTCTGAGACAAAACATGAACAGATGATGTAAGAGAAGTGACATGATCACAGCTGATACCCGAGCATCATGATAATCTAACACACCAATGCAACTCAACTCTATCTTCTCTACTAAAGGATCACTTGTAGACACTTTTCACTCTAGAAAACTGAATCTGTGGAGTTTCTCTACAGATCATCCTTGCTCGAGGCAGTCGTCTAGAGGAAAATTTGCCGGCCGACGGCAGCTCCTCCGCGGTCACGTGCCATCTCCCTCCGCCTCCTCCCATCCTCCTGGAACGTGCCCTCCCTCCTCCTCATCCCAGGCAAGCGGCCCGGTGACCGGGACGGGCGGCGCGAGCGCTGAGCAAGCGGGTTGGCTGAGTGGCGACGTCATATGAGCAGGCGGGACGAACAAACGATGGTTGTCGGGCGGAGTGAGCAGCGAGCGGTCGAGCGACGCTAGCGGCGACGGCAATTGGGCTGGCGGCGCCCCAGGCGATCTTACCGGCGGCGAAAAATTTGGCTAGTTTCTCTGTCGAATCAGATGCATAACAAGATTAAAATACTCTGTACGTGTACATAGCCTTAGAGAGGTAGTTTGGTCTTTTCTGATTCTTGCAAATGAAAAAGGGAAAAAGAAATCAGTAAAAGAATGGAAATGGCATGGTAATCAAGGACTCAACGGGCTGAGTGGCAATTTTGAGAAGCCATTTATTGGAAGTGGCAAATATTCAATTTTCTCTCTTGAGCACCGACTATTTTAAGTCAACAGTTAAAATGTGAATCCTATTGGGAGAGAGAAGGTGAAATACTCGTGCTTTGATTGTAGTAGTACTCGGCATAGCTACTCGTGCTCTGATTGTAGTAGTACTCCTCAACCGGTTGGATTTCGGATTACTGTTCCTGACTTCGTGCACGATACGAACCAAGAAACAGTACCCCAGGCAGCCGAGAATATATACCTGCAACTACGAAACCGTGGCTCCGTGCTCCGTGCTCCGTGACCAACATAAACTTGCTACATGGTCGATTCCTCCGCACCAAGTGCAAGCAAACGGCACGCCATAGCGCCGGCGGGGCACTCCCCTTGGTCCGACCTCCACAGCGAGCTCCTCGTGTCCATTGCCGCCACCGACGGCGTGTCTCTGAGAGACTACGAATCCCTCCGCGCCGTATGCACGGCGTGGCGCTTCGCCCTGGTGCCACTGTCGTACTCGTGCCTTCTCTCTCTCGCCGAGAGCGACGATAGCCACAACGTCTCCGTCTTTTCGCTCCCGATGCGACGCTCACTCCACGTCCACACAGGGTCATCCGTTGTCGTCGTCAACTCCCGAACAAGCTTCCACGGCCGCGTCCGAGTCGTCGGCTCAGGCAACGGCTGCTTCGCCATCGCCATCGACAAGGTTCCCGCCGTAACCATGGGCAACCCGTCGGCCTTCGTCACCTGCTCGACGCGCAGGATCTTCCTCGTCGATCCCCGCGCCGGCAAGAAGGTGCAGCTCGTCCCTCGGACCGGGGACCAGGAGTCCGTACGCAAGATTGTGTTCGCTCCGAACCCGAGCGCGAACCCGCCCAGCCACAACGACGACTGGACGGCCGTGGCCCTGTACGACCGTAACAACAGGGTGTCAGATGGAAGCGTTCCTACTCCCTTGTGAGGGAGCCGCGTTGGTTTTATATTGATTGTGGGCAGGAATAGCCTCTGCCGTGGCTTACAAGTCTTCACCGATCGCTAGGATACGGTGGTTACAGAATCGCTAGGATAGATGCGTACAAGGGAAGGAGAAGGAGTTTGTTGAGATTACAACAGAATTCTATCTCTAATTCTAACACCCTCCCTTAATTTCAACTATCCTACATTAAGATTCTTCTTGAACTCTTCAAATAGCTTAACTGGCAAAGCCTTAGTGAAACCATCTGCCACTTGATCTCTGGAAGGAATAAACCGTATGTCCAGCTTCTTTTCTGCAACTCTTTCACGTACAAAATGAAAATCAATTTCTATGTGTTTGGTTCTACCATGAAACACTGGATTTGCAGATAGATATGTGGCTCCCAAATTGTCACACCACAAGCAGGACACACGATGTTGTTTAATCCCCAACTCATTGAGCAATGATTCTACCCAGATGATCTCAGTAATAGCATTTGCTAGTGACTTGTATTCAGCTTCTGTACTTGACCTGGACACTGTGACTTGTTTTCGAGCACTCCAAGAAATAAGATTAGCATCAAAGAAAACTGCAAAACCTCCAGTTGATTTTCTATCATCACTACATCCTGCCTAGTCAGCATCAAAAAATGCACTAACAAGGGTGGAGGTAGAACGTCTGAACTGAAGGCCTACGTTCACTGTGTGCTTGATATATCGTACAATCCTTTTAACAGCTGTCCAATGTACTGTAGTGAGTGCATGAAGATACTGACAAACCTTGTTAACAGCAAAGGATATATCTGGTCTTGTCAGTGTAAGATATTGTAAGGCTCCTACTGCACTTCTGTACCTTGTACTCTCTTCTTCCTTAAGTGGCTCACCTTCAAAGGCTGAAAGTTTCTCCGAAGAAGACAATGGTGTGGGTGAAGGCTTGCAGTCCTTCATCCCCATACGAGCTAGAAGTTCAGTGGCATATTTCTCTTGACTTAGTATTATGCCATCTTGAACCTTCTTGACATCAATGCCTAGGAAGAAGTGCAGATCACCAAGATCCTTCAAAACAAACTCTGAACTTAGGTCATGCAAAAGAGCATTAGTGGCACCTTGTGAAGAACTTGCAACTATAATATCATCAACATATATTAAAACAAATATAGTTGTATTTGCCTTGTTGTAGATAAAAAGAGATGTGTCAGCCTTGGATGTAACAAAGCCAAGCTGCCTTAACTGAGAACTCAACCTTGAGTACCATGCTCTTGGTGCTTGTTTCAAGCCATATATCGCCTTGTCAAGTTTACGCACATAGTGAGGTGTCTTCTTGTTTGCATACCCAGGTGGCTGTCTCATGTAAACCTCCTCTTCGAGAACACCATGCAAAAACGCGTTTTGAACGTCTAGCTGTCTCAAGCTCCATCCCCTAGAAACAGCAATGGCTAACACAAGTCTAATAGTTGCAGCCTTAACAACGGGACTAAAGGTGTCTTCATAGTCTAAACCATAACGTTGTTTAAAACCCTTTGCAACTAAACGTGTTTTATACCTGTCAATCGTCCCATCTGCCTTTTTTTTGATTCTGTAGACCCACTTACAGTCAATAATGTTTTTACCTCATTTCTCATGTACAAGATGCCAAGTCTTATTCCTCATGAGAGCTGAGTACTCCTCATCCATTGCATTTTTCCATCTTGGATCCCCTAATGCATCTTCCAACCTTGTTGGTTCTCCTGTGATACACAACATACCATATGTTATAGTACCGTCAGTTCTAACCTTTGGATTTCGTATACCTTTCTGAAGACGAGTTGTGACACGAGAAGTCGTTGGTTGAGGCTGATTTCGCTGTGTAGCAGTCTGCGGCACAGAGATTGATATAGTAGGACTTGCCGTAGAGGATCCTGGGGACATCTCAGATTCACTTTCCGCAGCAAATCCCGATCCGAGCCGTGTAGCCTGCGGTGTGGGGGATCCGCCAGAAGTGGCTGCCGCAGAAGATCTCGCGCTGCCAGCCGGCACATGCGCGTGGGATCCCGATGCGGATCCTATCGCTGTCGACGCGTCGGGCCCGTGTGTGGGACGCGGTGCGAGACGTGGCGTCTCGTCTGAACGGGGTGACGCGGCGCCGTCCAACTGGTGCAGACCCGCGCGTGGGCTTCTGCATGGCGCGCGATCCTGTGCGAATCTGTGCGCCCGATCCGAGGCGGCCTGACGCACAGGAGTTCCAGGTGACGCATGATCTGCTTCGTGCTCCGCGCCTGCTCCGTCTTCTTCTGGCACATGCAATACCAGATCATTTTCTTCAAAATTTTGATCATTTTCTGCACCAATTTCTGCACCGATTTCTGCTGCATGATCCTGCATACGAAGAGGCACAATTCCACTAGTATAATCATCAGTTGGGTCAGTACAATTATCGCCCCCATGATCAATGTTCTGGAGATGAGGTGGAAGAAGGAGTATCTCCTTATTGAGAAGTGCTCCGGCATTAGGATGGAGTGATTCAAAGGGATAGACAGATTCATCAAAAACGACATCTCGAGAGATATAGACCCTACCAGTAGAAATATGAAGACATTTAACTCCCTTATGAATTGGACTATATCCAAGAAATACACACTTCTTGGATCGGAAAGCAAGCTTGCGTGTATTATATGGGCGAAGATTGGGCCAACAAGCACAACCAAATACACGAAGTGACATGTAGTCAGGAGTAGTACCAAAAAGATGTGTGATGGGAGTCTCAAATTTGATGACTTTACTAGGGAGCAAATTTATAAGATATGTAGCGGTCAAAAATGCTTCATCCCAGAACTTTAGTGGCATAGATGCATTTGCTAGTAGAGCTAACCCTACTTCAACAACATGGCGATGCTTTCTTTCCGCCGAGCCGTGCTGTTGGTGTGCATGGGGGCACGACACACGGTGTGAGACCCCAAGCTCTTGAAAAAAGAGATTAAGTTTCTTGTATTCACCTCCCCAGTCGGTTTGCATGGCAATAGTTTTAGTGTTCAGTTTTCGCTCAACAAGGTTTTGAAAATTCTTGAAAACTTGAAACACTTCGGATCGTTTCTTAAGAAGATAGATCCATGTAAATTTGCTATAGTCATCAATGAAGCTAACATAGTATGAATGTCTGGCAACAGAAGTAGGGGCTGGCCCCCAAACATCAGAAAACAGAAGTTGCAAGGGTGTAGTAGAAATACTGAATGAAATAGGATATGGCAACTGATGACTTTTAGCTTGTTGGCATGGATCACAAACAGACTCAATACTATACTCATGAGAGTGGGGAAGTTTATTCTTGCTAAGAATGAATTTAACAATAGCTGATGAAGGATGACCTAATCTATTGTGCCACTTTGCTGAAGAAGGCTTGACAGCGACAAAGGCTTGTTTATTTGATGATGGTGATGAAGATATAAGTGGGTAGAGACCACCCACGCACTTGCCCCTAAGAAGCACTCTCCTCGTGTCCAAGTCCTTTACCAAAAAGAAATAGGGATAAAATTCAATGAGAACACGATTATCAGGAGTAAATCTATGAACTGAAAGAAGATTTTTTGATGTGGTAGGGACATATAGGACTCGTTTTAGATGCAAATTTTTCTTGGGGGTTTTGATAATTGAACTACCAACATGAGTGATTTTCATACCAGAACCACTTGCAGTATGCACTTGGTCATGTCCACGATACTTGTCTGTGATCGTCAGCTTGTCGAGCTCCCCTGTGATGTCGTTTGTGGCGCCGGTATCCGCATACCAGTTCGTGTCAATGCCGTAGGAGTCAGTGACCATGTTGGCCCCCTTCTCCTCATGTTCATCTTCATCATCATAGTGATGCCAACAATCGCGAGCACCTCCTGGATGATGCTTATAACAAATTTGACACTCTGGATAATCGCAAACCTGCTGCTGACGTTGTTGCTGTTGGCAACCGCGGCCACCTCCGCCGCCGCCGTTTCCACCAGATGGAGTTGGGGAGGGGCGCCTGCCTCGGCCGCGACCCCTGCTGTTGCTGCCCCTGCGGCCTCTGCTGTAGCCACGCCCGCGCCCCCTGTAAGCTAAGTTCGCCGAGGTCTTGAAGCTTGCGTCAGGTCCGTCGCTGAGCATCTCTACGCGTTGATCAAACGCAGCAATCTGAGCAAACAGATCGTCCACTGAGATTTGGTTTTTGATTGCACCGATGGCTGCCACAACAGGGTCATAATCCCCGTCGAGACCGGCAAGCACGTAGTCCACCATCTCCGGTCCGAGACGGGACGACCTGCCGCTGCGAGCTCATCCCCCAGGCTCTTCATCCTAGAGATGTAGGCGCTACTTGACATAGATCCTTTCTTTGTATTGGTGATGGCGATCCGTAGGTTGGTGATGCGCGACTGGGACTGCGAGGCGAACAGGGTGGTGATGGCAGTCCAAAGCTCGAACGTCGTCTCCTTGCTCACAACTTGGACGATGATCTCCATTGACAGAGAGTTCAGGAGGTGGCTTAGGACTTGCTGGTCCTTTGAAATCCACTACGCATACAAAGGATTAGGTTCTGCGGCGGTAGTTTTGTCCGCCTGCTGCGTCTGCACCGTCTTCGGTGGCACTGCGTCTGATCCGTCCAGGAGGCCGGTGACCTGCGCTCCTCGCAGGCCCGGCATGACCTGTGCCTTCCACAAGATGAAGTTGGTCTTGGTGAGCTTCTCAGATGGGAGAGCACCAAGGTTGAGGGATACGGTGGATGAGGACGACATGGCGAGGGTGGTGGCGAGGAAGGAGGCTGCTGGCTAGATTGATAGGAAGAGGACGGCTCTGAATACCATGTCATATGGAAGCGTTCCTACTCCCTCGTGAGGGAGCCGCGTTGGTTTTATATTGATTGTGGGCAGGAATAGCCTCTGCCGTGGCTTACAAGTCTTCACCGATCGCTAGGATACGGTGGTTACAGAATCGCTAGGATAGATGCTCTAGGATAGATGCGTACAAGGGAAGGAGAAGGAGTTTGTTGAGATTACAACAGAATTCTATCTCTAATTCTAACACAGGGTAGCCTACATCGACACCGGCGGCGGCGGCAGCAGCACTGAAGACAAGACGTGGACGACCATCAAAGTCACCGGAGGGAGTTGCTATGACGACATGGCCTTCCACGCTGGAGAAGACAAGGTGTACTTGCTCGACTCATCCGGGGGCGTGGGCGTCCTCCGCATGCCCCGCGGCGGCCAGCCGACCGTAATCGAGCCCTTTGCGACCCTCATGCAAGACCCCAACCCTATCGCAGCCTGTACCAGGTGTGGAAGAACACATGTGCCACCATCAACTTGGCCAGCGGGTACTTCAGGATATCTGCGCATGAGATCTTCGTCCTGAGGTGTGACCCGGGATGCTGGCCATGCTGGGATGCTGTGAAGGATCTAGGAGGCTGCTCCGTGTTCCTCAGCAAGAGCAGCAGTCCGGTCGTGGTGCGACCGGCTATCCCTGAGGTGAGAGCCGATTGCGTGTATTGGATAGACTGGCGAGGCATTCCCATGGTGTGTGATATAGCCACCGGGGCCTCCCAGCCATGGGTGCTTTCTTATGGTACGTTCAAAGGTGACTGTTGGTACTTCAGTCATGATGACACAGCAAGCATCGACGGGGAGGGGAGGAATATCCCTCTTCAGTCATGTAATCATGTCGAGCATGTTAGCTAACCTTAGGGGCGGCGCTACAGTTTTGGTAGGCGGAAGAAACAAGTTACAAGTGCATCGCTGTACAAGTTCTAAAATTCTTCTTTTATGGTGGGATCTGCAATTCCTGTAAACATTGCCGATTATGGCTAGGGCTTGGCGGAAACGGGGCGACACCCAGCCGCCACCGCCGCCGCGTACACCCATCGCCGGTGAGGATGGCGCTAGCTTCGCACGGGGAATCCATCTCCGGGGCGAACACGTTGCGGCTCCGTCCGCCCCTGCGGCCTTGTCCGCCACTACAGCTCCGTCCGCCACTGCGGCCTCGTCCGCCTCCGCCTTCGCGGCTCCGTCAGCTAGGTCTGTGAATGTGAGAAGCTATGCACAGGGGAGGGGAGCTAGCAGGAGCACAAACCCCAAAAATGCTGCAAGCAGCTACGCAGGTGAAGCAGTTTCGGGGGAGGAGTGCAGTATTTCGCCCGCAGTAGGAACACAGTTTGACCTAGGTGGTTCTATCAGAAATCCTAGGACTATATCCCCATCAACTTCGTTCGCGAGAACAACAGCATGGGCAATAAACTGCTTGTCGTGGAACTGTCGAGGGATTGGCGGATCTCATACAATTCGTGACCTTGTGTCCCTTAATCAAGTACATCATCCTCACTTTATATTCTTATGTGAGACTAGACAAAACAAAGAGAAAGTCCGGCGACTGTGCAATCGTCTAGGCTTGAGAGGCTTTGCTGGAGTTAGCAGTGAAGGGTTCAGCGGAGGACTGGCCCTGTTTTGGGATGAGCACTTTTTTGTCAAGATAAAAGAGAGTAATGCAAGATACATTGATGCATATGTTGGTGCTGCCCCGGGTACTGCGACATGGAGATTAACTTGTGTGTATGGTGAGCCCAAAGTGGAAAATAGACACTTAATGTGGGACAATCTTCGACAGCTTAAGGAAAAGTCACATCTTCCATGGACAATATTGGGTGACTTCAATGAAGCCCGTTGGCAGTTTGAACACTTTTCTTTCACCCGACGTGCAGAATGGCAAATGGAGGCCTTGAGAGATGTCCTTGATGATTTTGAGCTTACATACTTGGGCTTTAAAGGTGTCCCTTTCACCTATGATAACAAAAGGGGAGGCAGAAAGAATGTGAAGGTGAGGCTTGATCGTGCCGTGGCGGATAATAATTGGCGAGATATGTTTGCAGATGCTTCAGTAGAACATATTGTTTCTTCCTGCTCAGATCATTGTGTACTTCTATTCCGCCTCCAGGCTGAACAGCTAGTCCAAAACAAAAGAAGGTGCAGACAATATGAACTTTTCTGGGAAAGAGCGTCTGATCTACCGGCAATTATAGAACAAGCATGGGCTGGTGCTGGAGACAAGAGCGACTTGGGCACTATCCAAGGATGTCTAAGGGAGGTGATGAAGTCGTTGCAAGTCTAGAGTAAACGTAAGTTTGGGAATATACTTCGAGAATTGGAGTCAGTCCGGGCTGAACTCAATGATCTGCTGCAGAGGGGTGCTGACAACAAAGAGGTTAGGAAAGCTTCAGATAAAATGAATGAGCTCCTATATAAAGAGGAGATGCTATGGTTGCAGCGTTCTAGAGTTAACTGGCTAAAAGAAGGGGACCGAAATACGATTTTTTTTCACAGGAAAGCAGTGTGGCGCGCGAAGAAGAATAAGATTGTGAAGTTGCTAAGGTCTGACGGAAGCTGGGCATCTTCACACGCTGAGATGGAGGATATGGCCACCCAGTTTTTTCAAGTGCTGTTTTCTCGGGATCCAAACCTGAATCCGGATGACATTGTTAATTTGTTTGAAAAGAAGGTTTCCGAGGATATGAATGGTGCATTGTGTAAGGAGTTTTCTGACAAGGAAATATCAGATGCTCTCTTTGAGATTGGTCCCCTAAAGTCCCCCGGTACTGATGGGTTCCCGGCCAGATTTTACCAAAGAAACTGGGGGATCCTAAAGGATGAAACTATTGCAGCGGTCAAAATGTTCTTTGAAACAGGTAACATGCCCGCTAACATCAACCATACTGCTATTGTTCTTATTCCAAAGGTGGATCATCCACCGAATTTGAGGGAGTTCCGGCCTATTAGTCTGTGTATGGTGCTATACAAGGTTATTGCAAAATGTCTAGCTAACAGATTGAGGCCTATACTCGGTGATATTATCTCAGTGAACCAGAGTGCGTTTGTCCCCGGAAGGCTTATCACCGATAATGCACTTGTGGCCTTTGAGTGCTTTCATTTCATTGAGCAAAACACAAACCCAGGGAAGGATTTTTGCGCTTACAAAATTGATCTGTCAAAGGCATATGATCGAGTGGACTGGGGGTTCCTTGAGAAGGCGATGAAAGGCTTAGGTTTCTCTCATCGGTGGATCGGTTGGATCATGTCATGTGTGACCACGGTGAGCTACTCTGTAAAATTCAATGGAACTTTGCTGGATTCGTTTACCCCTTCCCGTGGTCTCCGCCGGGGCGACCCTTTGTCACCATTCCTATTCTTGTTTGTCGCAGATGGCCTCTCAGCTTTGCTACAGAAAGAGATTAATGATAACCGGATTGTGCCCTTGAAAATTTGTCGTCGAGCCCCGGGTATCTCTCACATGTTATTCGCCGATGATACGTTACTCTTCTTCAAGGCTGAGTCTGAGCAAGCCTTGCGGATTCAACATGTGATCAATACCTATACTCAAGGTACAGGCCAATTGGTAAATGCTGATAAATGTTCGCTGATGTTTGGGAAGATCTGCCCTAGTGCTATCCAAGAGGAGGTCAAAGCTGTGCTGTAGGTTACACAAGTAGAGTTTGAGACTAAATATTTGGGTCTCCCAACCCCCGAGGGCCGAATGTCACGAGGGAAGTTCCAAACCATCCAGGCTAAGCTCCTAAAAAGAATGGTGCAGTGGGGAGAATTTTCCAATGGTGGAAAAGAAATACTCATCAAGGCGGTCGCTCAAGCTCTACCGACCTATGTGATGGGAGTATTTAAACTCCCTGTAGGGCTATGTGAAGAACTCATGAAAATGATCAGAGAATTCTGGTGGGGTGCTAGCAAAAATCAGAGGCGTACACACTGGATCTCATGGGACTGTATGATCCGGCCAAAAGCTTGTGGGGGTATGGGTTTCCGAGATTTACAACTTTTTAACCAAGCTCTATTAGCAAAGCAAGCATGAAGGTTAATAGAAAATCCTGAAAGTTTATGCGCCCAAATCCAGAAAATTCTGGTGGACACGGTCTTTACTGGAAATGGGTCATCAACTTGGAAGGCAATTGAGTTTGGCCTTGAACTGCTGAAGAAGGGGATCATTTGGCGCATAGGTGATGGTGCAACAATCCGGATCTGAAGAGACCCCTGGATCCCTCGAGGCCCCTCGTGCCGACCCATCACTACTAGGAAAAGGGGTATAGATGGAATTGACACTAATGGCACACCAGACATGTGGTGCGCCATTACTATATACTAATGGCGCACCATGTGTTGGTGCGTCATTAGTGTCCAAATACTAATGGCGCACCACATCCACGGTGCGCCATTAGTAATTTTTTTTTTATTTTTTTTTTCAAAACTACTAATGGCACACCGTGGGAGTGGTGCGCCATTACTAGTTCAACTAGTAATGGCGCACCACTGAACTAGTAATGGCGCACCACTCCCACGGTGCGCCATTATTTTTTTACTAATGGTGCACCGTGGGAGTGGTGCGCCATTAGTAACTTGGCCACCACTTCCACCAAATGCACCCCCCCGTGGACCGCCTTTTCAGTTTTAAAAAAATTAAAAAAATGATGGAAATGTCAAAAAAATAAAAGAAAAAAAGTTTCCCATGTGATATGTGGTCTAGTTGTTGTGAAAATTTACAAATATGAATTTTGACTTTATTTGCGAAATCTCTCGAGAATTTGTAAAATAGGCATAACTTTTGCGTACGAACTCGGATGAAAAAGTTTTTATATGAAAAATCATCTACTCGAAAAGTTACATCCGAATTTAACTGGGGGATCCCCGTTAAACATTTTCTAAATTCTCAAAAACCTAACAGAAAAAAAGATACGGGGCTTTTAAGATCTGGAGAGGCAAAAAAATTCAAAAAATTCAAACTTACTAATGGCGCACCTACCCATGGTGCGCCATTACTATCTTCACGCCTTCAAAATTCAAAATAAGTCAAAAAAATAAAAAAAATTACTAATGGCGCACCTGCCCATGGTGCGCCATTAGTATCTTCCCGCCTTCAAAATTCAAAAAAAAAATAAAAAAATAAAAAAAGTTAGTAATGGCGCACCTGCCCGCGGTGCGCCATTACTATGCCGTATATATGGCTGGGCGTGGTCCTCTCCTCCTTACCTCTTCATTCTTCTCCTCCACTCCACCTCTCCTCCACTCCATCTCCTCCTCTCCTCCACTCCATCTTCCCTTCTCTCCTCCACCATACTACCCTCCTCCTCTCCGGCGGCCTCCTCCTCCTTCTCCTCCTCTCCGGCGACCTCCTCCTCCCTCTTCTCCTCCCCTCCCCTCCCCTCACGGTTTCTCCTTCCTCCTCTCCGGTGAGCTCCTCCTCCCTCCTCTCCGGCGAACTTCTCCTCCTCCTCTCCGGCGAACTCCTCCTCCTCTCCGGCAATGTAGGCGAGCGCCTCTCCGGTATCGTGCCAAAAAACGAGCAAAAAATGGGCAAAAAAATCACAATCCAGATCGAAATTCAAAATTCAAAAATAGCAATGGCGCACGGTGGGGGTTAGATGGTGCGCCACTACTTTTTTCCCGCCTTGAAAATTCAAAAATATTAATGGCGCACCAGTGGCCTATACTAATGGTGCACCAGTGGCCTATACTAATGGTGCACCATGCCCTATACTAATGGCGCACCAGTGGTGCGCCATTAGTAAAAAATACTAGTGGCGTGATACTAATGGCGCACCAGTGATGCACCATTAGTAGGCAAAACTGGTGCGCCATTAGTAGCCCTTTTCCTAGTAGTGCATTACCCCTAAACGTCCATGCCGCCTCAAGTGGGTTACAGATCTACTGAACACAGATGGCTCCTGGAATATGGGGTTGTTACAGCAACATTTTTATCAAGTCAACATTGATGAGATATTGAAAATTAAGCCCTCTAGGCGGCTGGAATCTGACGTCCTGGCTTGGTTTCCAGATAAACGAGGGCTGTTCTCGGTCAAAAGTGCTTATTTTCTTGGTTTACAGGAAATAATGACTGCTAATGATCCAGGAGCGACTAGCTCTCATCCGGATGGCCGATGACCAGCCTGGGATCTCATATGGAAGAGCCAAGTGCCACCCAAAGTGCGCATCTTTGCGTGGAAAGCTACACACGAAGCCCTGGCCACTGAAGCAACAATGAAGTCCAGGCACATGCAGGAGGTTCGGGCCTGTACTATATGTGGGAGTGATGTGGAGGATGCTCATCATGCGCTAATTAGCTGCCCACATGCCGCAGGCCTATGGAACGCCAGGTTTGGGACATCCCAAATAGTGATGACCTTCAGGACAGGGAGCCGGAGTGGATTTTTCGCCTCCTTGAGAAGTTAACTGAAATTCAACATACCATGGTTCTCATGACTATGTGGAGGGCGTGGCATGTGCATAATGAAATAACTCACCACAAGCCGGCAATCCCGATTGAGGTCTCACGTAGGTTTCTTGCAAGCTATTTAACCTCGCTTCTGATGCTGCAACAGTACCCCGAGGCTGATGAAATCAAAGGTAAATTTGTTGTCGATTATCTTGGTGAACCTGCGTGCAAGATGAAGCCTACGCTGCCTGTGGAACAGTGGCAGGCATCGGTAGCCGGCTGGGCAAAGCTCAATGTGGATGGGTCCTTCATGGCCACTAACGGTACAGCAGGGGTGGGCATGCTTCTTCGGGATCGTAATGGGACTGTGATGCTTGCTGCTATTAGAGGACTTGTGAACTGCGCTGATGCGCTGGAAGCAGAAGTGGCGGCAATCCATGAAGGTATTATATTGGCCCTAAGCTGGACTGAGGTGGACCTCATAGTGGAGACCGACTGTGCAGAGGCTGTGCATTTGATTTCTTCTACAGAACAAGATCGTTCAGCGCATAGCCACAGAATAATGGAGATTAGATTATTGCTGTCTCAAGAAAGGAGGATTCAACTAGTTAAGATCAAGCGTAACATGAACTCTGCTAGCCACACTCTCGCGCAAATGGGACGAATTCAACATCGAACTGCTTGTTGGCTGCGAAACCCCCCTGACGAGATTGCGAGCATCATTGCCGCTGATTGTAACAACATTACTTGATGAATAAATTTTCCTTTCCCGCAAAAAAATAAAAATAAACGTACATGTTAGTAGTATTCTTTAATTTGTATTTTTCATTGCAGAAATATTGTATCTTTTCGTTGACAGATGATATTCATGTTCTGTAGTACCTATCGATTCAGCAGGCTGTTTCCTTTCTTTTTTTCCTCGAGAAAACTTCTTATCAATTCATTTTCAATCATGGCAGTACGACGAACATCAGAAATAATAAAAAATACAAAAAGATTCATAGACCACGTAGCGACGATTACAAGCACTGAAGCGAGCCAAAGGCGTGCCGCCGTCAACGCCCTTCCCTCGCCGGAGACAGGCAAAACTTGTTGTAGTAGACATCGGAAAGTCGTCGTGCTAAGACCCCATAGGACCAGCGCACCAGAACAACAAATGTCGCTGATGAAATGTAGCGCAGATTGGAAGGATCCAACCTGAAAACAGACAAACGTAGACAATCGACAACAAAATCTGAGCAGATCCACCAAAGATAGATCCGCCGAAGATACACCTCCACACGCGCACCGACGATGCTAGACCCACCACCAGGACGGGGGCTAGACAGGGAGGACATTTAGCATCATATACATAGCAGTACAAATCATTTCTTAGCATGTAAACTCCTACAAGCTTGAGAAGTTACTCTATGAACTACAAAATATTTAGTGCAACACATATGAAAACTCCGAGAAGCTTCAATAGCAAAACCAATAGGGTGGTTATAGTTCATGAAGGAAATATGCCCTAGAGGCAATAATAATGTTATTATTTTATTTCCTTATATCATGATAAATGTTTATTATTCATGATAGAATTGTATTATCCAGAAACATAATACTTGTGTGAATACATAGACAAACCAAACGTCACTAGTATGCCTCTACTTGACTAGCTCATTAATCAAAGATGGTTATGTTTCCTAACCATAGACATGTGTTGTCATTTGATTAACGGGATCACATTATTAGGAGAATGATGTGATTGACATGACCCATTCCATTAGCTTAGCACCCGATCGTTTAGTATGTTGCTATTGCTTTCTTCATGACTTATACATGTTCCTATGACTATGAGATTATGCATCTCCCGTTTGCTGGAGGAACACTTTGTGTGCTACCAAACGTCACAACGTAATTGGGTGATTATAAAGGAGCTCTATAGGTGTCTCCAAAGGTAAATGTTGGGTTGGCGTATTTCGAGATTAGGATTTGTCACTCCGATTGTCGGAGAGGTATCTCTGGGCCCTCTCGGTAATGCACATCACATAAGCCTTGCAAGCATTACAACTAATGAGTTAGTTGCGAGATGATGTATTACCAAACGAGTAAAGAGACTTGACGGTAACGAGATTGAACTAGGTATTGAGATACCGATGATCGAATCTCGGGCAAGTAACATACCGATGACAAAGGGAACAACGTATGTTGTTATGCGGTCTGACCGATAAAGATCTTCGTAGAATATGTAGGAGCCAATATGAGCATCCAGGTTCCGCTATTGGTTATTGACCGGAGACATGTCTCGGTCATGTCTACATTGTTCTCGAACCCGTAGGGTCCGCACGCTTAAGGCTTCGATGACAGTTATATTATGAGTTTTGATGTACCGAAGTTAGTTCGGAGTCCCGGATGTGATCACGGACATAACGAGGAGTCTCGAAATGGTCGAGACATAAAGATTGATATATTGGACGGCTATATTCGGACACCGGAAGTGTTCCGGGTGATTTCGGAGAAACCGGAGTAGCGGAGGGTTCCCGGACCCCCCCGGGAGAAGTAATGGGCCATATGGGCCTTAGTGTAGAAAGAGAAGGGCAGCCAGGGTGGGCTGCACGCCTCCTCCCCCTGGTCCGAATTGGACTAGGAGAGGGGGGGTGGCGCCCCCCTTTCCTTCTCCTTCCCCACTTCCTTCCCCCTCCTAGTAGGAGTCCTACTCCTACTAGGAGGAGGACTCCTCCTTGGCGCGCCAATAGGGCCGGCCGGCCTCCTCCCCTTGCTACTTTATATACGGGGGCAGGGGGCACCCCTAGACACACAAGTTGATCCACGTGATCATTTTCTTAGCCGTGTGCGGTGCCCCCTTCCACCATAATCCTCGATAATATTGTAGCGGTGCTTAGGCGAAGCCCTACGATGGTAGAACATCAAGATCGTCACCACGCCATCGTGCTGACGGAACTCTTCCCTGACACTTTGCTGGATCGGAGTCCGGGGATCGTCATCGAGCTGAATGTGTGCTAAAAATCGGAGGTGTCGTAGTTTCGGTGCTTGATCGGTCGGGCCGTGAAGACGTACGACTACATCAACTGCGTTGTGCTAACGCTTCCGCTGTCGGTCTACAAGGGTACGTAGATCACACTCTCCCCTCTCGTTGCTATGCATCACCATGATCTTGCGTGTGCGTAGGAATTTTTTTGAAATTACTACATTCCCCAACAGTGGCATCCGAGCCAGGTTTTATGTGTTGATGTTATATGCACGAGTAGAACACAAGTGTGTTGTGGGCGATATAAGTCATACTGCTTACCAGCATGTCATACTTTGGTTCGGCGGTATTGTTGGACGAAGCGGCCCGGACCGACATTACGCGTACGCTTACGCGAGACCGGTTCTCCCGACGTGCTTTGCACAAAGGTGGCTAGCGGGTGTCAGTTTCTCCAACTTTAGTTGAACCGAGTGTGGCTACGCCCGGTCCTTGCGAAGGTTAAAACAGCACCAACTTGACAAACTATCGTTGTGGTTTTGATGCGTAGGTAAGATTGGTTCTTGCTTAAGCCCGTAGCAGCCACGTAAAACTTGCAACAACAAAGTAGAGGACGTCTAACTTGTTTTTGCAGGGCATGTTGTGATGTGATATGGTGAAGACATGATACTAAATTTTATTGTATGAGATGATCATGTTTTGTAACCAAGTTATCGGCAACTGGCAGGAGCCATATGGTTGTCGCTTTATTGTATGCAATGCAATTGCGCTGTAATGCTTTACTTTATCACTAAGCGGTAGCGATAGTCGTGGAAGCATAAGATTGGCGAGACGACAACGATGCTACGATGGTGATCAAGGTGTCGCGCCGGTGACGATGGTGATCACGACGGTGCTTCGAAGATGAAGATCACAAGCACAAGATGATGATGGCCATATCATATCACTTATATTGATTGCATGTGATGTTTATCTTTTATGCATCTTATCTTGCTTTGATTGACGGTAGCATTTTAAGATGATATCTCACTAATTATCAAGAAGTGTTCTCCCTGAGTATGCACCATTGCGAAAGTGATGTTCACCAATGAAACTACTCCATCTCACGTGATGATCGGACATGGTTTAGTTGATTTGGATCACGTAATCACTTAGAGGATTAGAGGGATGTCTATCTAAGTGGGAGTTCTTTAGTAATATGATTAATTGAACCTAAATTTATCATGAACTTAGTACCTAATAGTATCTTGCTTGTTTATGTTTGATTCTAGATAGATGGCCCGTGCTGTTGTTCCGTTGAATTTTAATGCGTTCCTTGAGAAAGCGAAGTTGAAAGATGATGGTAGCAATTACACGGACTGGGTCCGTAACTTGAGGATTATCCTCATTGCTGCACAGAAGAATTACGTCCTGGAACCACCGCTGGGTGCTAGGCCTACTGCTGGAGCAACACCAGATGTTATGAATGTCTGGCAGAGCAAAGCTGATGACTATTCGATAGTTCAGTGTGCCATGCTTTACCGCTTAGAATCGGGACTTCAACAACGTTTTGAACGTCATGGAGCATATGAGATGTTCCAGGAGTTGAAGTTAATATTTCAAGCAAATGCCCGGATTGAGAGATACGAAGTCTCCAATAAGTTCTATAGCTGCAAGATGGAGGAGAACAGTTCTGTCAGTGAGCATATACTCAAAATGTCTGGGTATAATAATCACTTGATTCAATTGGGAGTTAATCTTCCAGATGATTGCGTCATTGACGGAATTCTCCAATCACTGCCACCAAGCAACAAGAGCTTCGTGATGAACTATAATATGCAAGGGATGAATAAGACTATTCCCGAGCTCTTCGCAATGCTGAAAGCTGCGGAGGTAGAAATCAAGAAGGAGCATCAAGTGTTGATGGTCAATAAGACCACTAGTTTCAAGAAAAAGGGCAAAGGAAAGAAGAAGGGGAACTTAAAAAAGAACAGCAAATTGCTACTCAAGAGAAGAAACCCAAATCTGGACATAAGCCTGAAACTGAGTGCTTCTACTGCAAGCAGATTGGTCACTGGAAGCGGAACTGCCCCAAGTATTTGGCAGATAAGAAGGATGGCAAGGTGAACAAAGGTATATGTGATATACATGTTATTGATGTGTACCTTACTAATGTTCGCAGTAGCACCTGGGTATTTGATACTGGTTCTGTTGCTAATATTTGCAACTCGAAACAGGGACTACGAATTAAGCGAAGATTGGCTAAGGATGAGGTGACGATGCGCGTCGGAAATGGTTCCAAAGTCGATGTGATCGCGGTCGGCACACTACCTCTACATCTACCTTCGGGATTAGTATTAGACCTAAATAATTGTTATTTGGTGCCAGCGTTAAGCATGAACATTATATCTGGATCTTGTTTGATGCGAGATGGTTATTCATTTAAATCAGAGAATAATGGTTGTTCTATTTATATGAGTAATATCTTTTATGGCCATGCACCCTTAAAGAGTGGTCTATTCTAATTAAATCTCGATAGTGGTGACACACACATTCATAACGTTGAAGCCAAAAGATGCAGAGTTGATAATGATAGTGCAACTTATTTGTGGCACTGCCGTTTGGGTCATATCGGTGTAAAGCGCATGAAGAAACTCCATACTGATGGACTTTTGGAACCACTTGATTATGAATCACTTGGTACTTGCGAACCGTGCCTTATGGGTAAGATGACAAAAACACCGTTCTCCGGTACTATGGAGAGAGCAACAGATTTGTTGGAAATCATACATACAGATGTATGTGGTCCGATGAATGTTGAGGCTCGTGGCGGATATCGTTATTTTCTCACCTTCAAAGATGACTTAAGCAGATATGGGTATATCTACTTAATGAAACATAAGTCTGAAACATTTGAAAAGTTCAAAGAATTTCAGAGTGAAGTTGAAAAATCATCGTAACAAGAAAATAAAATTCCTACGATCTGATCGTGGAGGAGAATATTTGAGTTATGAGTTTGGTGTACATTTGAAACAAAGCGGAATAGTTTCGCAACTCACGCCACCCGGAACACCACAGCATAATGGTGTGTCCGAACGTCGTAATCGTACTTTACTAGATATGGTGTGATCTATGATGTCTCTTACTGATTTACCGCTATCATTTTGGGGATATGCTCTAGAGACAGCCGCATTCACATTAAATAGGGCACCATCAAAATCCGTTGAGACGACGCCTTATGAACTGTGGTTTAGCAAGAAACCAAAGTTGTCATTTCTGAAAGTTTGGGGCTGCGATGCTTATGTGAAAAAGCTTCAACCTGATAAGCTCGAACCTAAATCGGAGAAATGTGTCTTCATAGGATATCCAAAGGAAGCTATTGGATACACCTTCTATCACAGATCCGAAGGCAAGACTTTTGTTGCTAAATTCGGAAACTTTCTAGAGAAGGGATTTCTCTCGAAAGAAGTAAGTGGGAGGAAAGTAGAACTTGATGAGGTAACTGTACCTGCTCCCTTATTGGAAAGTAGTACATCACAGAAACCAGTTTCTGTGACACCTACACCAATTAGTGAGGAAGCTAATGATGATGATCATGAAACTTCAGAACAAGATACTACTGAACCTCATAGATCAACCAGAGTAAGATCCGCACCAGAGTGGTATGGTAATCCTGTTCTGGAAGTCATGCTACTAGATCATGAGGAACCTACGAACTATGAAGAAGCGATGGTGAGCCCAGATTCCGCAAAATGGCTTGAAGCCATGAAATCTGAGATGGGATCCATGTATGAGAACAAAGTATGGACTTTGGTTGACTTGCCCATTAATCGGCAAGCAATTGAGAATAAATGGATCTTCAAGAAGAACACTGACGCTGACGGTAATATTACTGTCTACAAAGCTCGACTTGTCGCAAAAGGTTTTCGACAAGTTCAAGGGATTGACTACTATGAGACCTTCTCACCCGTAGCGATGCTTAAGTCTGTCCGAATCACGTTAGCAATTGCCGCATTTTATAATTATGAAATTTGGCAGATGGATGTCAAAACTGCATTCCTGAATGGATTTCTCGAAGAAGAGTTGTATATGATGCAACCGGAAGGTTTTGTCGATCCAAAGGGAGCTAACAAAGTATGCAAGCTCCAGCGATCCATTTATGGACTGGTGCAAGCTTCTCGGAGTTGGAATAAACGTTTTGATAGTATTAGTAGAAAACGGAGCTTTAGCGCCGGTTCGTAAGGGCCTTTAGTGCCAGTTCCATAACCGGCACTAAAGGGTGGGCACTAAAGGCCCCCCCCTTTAGTACCGGTTCGGCACGAACCGGCGCTAAAGTGCCACCACGTGGCGTGAGCTCGCGCCCTGGTATGGGGGACCTTTAGTACCGGTTGGTGTTACCAACCGGTACTAAAGGTTTTTTTTGAATTTTTTTTTGAAAATTTTGGAATTTTTTTTGATTTTTAATTTTTTTGAATTATTTGATGATTTAGTCTCTAATCACCTCTCTTAACTGCTCAAGTGTGGATCACTCATTCCAAATCATCTAACTTCCCGACCGGTCACCCATCCCTCTCACTACTCCAGCCCGAGCACGCTTAACTTTCGGGTTCTATTCTCCTTCGTTTCCGAGTCTGCACTTGTTGTTTTCCTGACAATAGTAAGATGTCAATCCTATTAACCCTCAAGAGTTTAGCTTGAGCATGAAGTCATACATTTCACCATTTGAGTTTGAAACTATTATTCTAAAAAACAGTAATTATTTACTAACGCTAATATTTCTTGAATAAGTTTGACCATAGTTTGACCACAGTTTGACCATAGTTTGACCAGATTTGACCAAAATTCAAAAAATTGAAATAATTATTTAGTAACACTAATATTCTTGAATAATTATGTAGTAACATTAATACTTCTTGAATAAGTAACCAATTTTTTTTAAACAAACTGAAATTTGACCATATCTTTTTTTCCTTTTGGAATTTGAGGATTCTAAAAATTCCAAACAGGCCGTATTACAAGTTTTTTATGCCCGTTTCTGAGAACACTTTTTAAAAATAATTGCCGTATTACAAGTTTGTTATTTTTCCTGTGAACTTGGCCACATATAATGACACAATGCGAAGGTTTCCCAATTTTTTGATTTTTTTTGAATTTTTTATGCCCGTTTCAAAATGCGGTCAAAACGGCGGGAATGACCGTTCCTAGCTAGTGGTTGAATCTTAGAATTTTTTTGGTGTTTCTCTGATTAAATAGATAGTTATGTACCTAGAAATGATTTTTGGAAAAAATAAATAGCAAACTACGAGGCAGCTACAATTCAAATTTGACCCGCCGCCAACACGCCCTCCTCCTTCCACCTCCACAGCTCTCCCTCCCTCCCTCCTCGCGCCTTAAACCCTAGCCCGTGCGCGGGTGGCCATGGCGACCGAGCTCTGGATCCTCAGCACCCTCTTCTCCAAGAGCAAGATCAGCAACGCAACGTCCACAAGGAGAGGCTATGGTATGCTAGGTATGAATCCCTTTCTCTTCTTCTTCTCCTTCTTCTGGTTTCCTTCATCCCGCATCTGATTCCTGCGTTCTCTGCAGTTTGCTCACTCCGATCTGCTACAGTACGGTCTGCTTTAGCTTGTGAAGGAAGGGGCCAGCCAAGGAGAAGCTCCTGTGCTCCACGTCGTCTACATGATCAACATCGAAGTAGTAAGTCCCTGCCCCTCGTCCCCTCCATGCCCATCTTCGTTCGCATTAACCACCATGGCCCTGGCCAGTTTTTCAGCAGCAGTCAGTGTCACACACGCCAAACCCAAAATCAATTTCACGTTATAATAGCAGCTAAAATTCAGATCTAGGACAATGATTCTACCCTGTAAAACGATTCAATGCCGCTAGTCTCAGGGGTTTGAATTGGCCTTAGCACGTATGAATGGAAGTGATGCATACATACAGGTTATAAGTTGTCCTTTACATATACCTTACCCACACACAATGTTCAGTTGCCAGCCTGCAAGAATGCTATTCATTTTCTAGTATGAGTGTACATTCTCCCTTAGGTCTGGTGTTAGTTTCGTCCTTCCCTGTGTGTGTTATCTCCTAATGCTACAAGTTTCCACGCAGGCGACCTCCATGGACGACATCGACGATGAAAACAATGACGAGGGGCCCGTAACAAGAACGAGAGCCCTCTTGTTCAGAGGGGCGTTGACCTTTATGAAGATGAGTTGTGACACGAGAAGTCGTTGGTTGAGGCTAGTTTCGCTGTGTAGCAGTCTGCAGCACAGAGATTGATGTAGTAGGACTTGCCGCAGAGGATCCTGGGGACATCTCAGATTCACTTTCCGCAGGAAATCCCGATCCGAGCCGTGTAGCCTGCGGTGTGGGGGATCCGCCAGAAGCGGCTGCCGCAGAAGATCTCGCTCTGCCAGCCGGCACATGCGCGTGGGATCCCGATGCGGATCCTGTCGTTGTCGACGCGTCAGGCCCGCGTGTGGGATGCGGTGCGAGACATGGCGTCTCATCTAAACGGGGTGACGCGGCGCCGTCCAACTGGTGCAGACCCGCGTGTGGGCTTCTGCATGGCACGCGATCCTGCGCGAATCTACGCGCCCGATCCGAGGTGGCGTGACGCACAGGAGTTCCAGGTGACGCAGGATCTGCTTCGTGCTCCGCGCCTGCTCCGTCTTCTTCTGTCACATGCAATACCAGATCATTTTCTTCAAAATTTTGATCATTTTCTGCACCAATTTCTGCACCGATTTCTGCTGCATGATCCTGCATACGAAGAGGCACAATTGCACTAGTATAATCATTAGTTGGGTCAGTACAATTATCGCCCCCATGATCAATGTTTTGGAGATGAGGTGGAAGAAGGAGTATCTCCTTCTTGAGAAGTGCTCCGGCATTAGGATGGAGTGATTCAAAGCGATAGACAGATTCATCAAAAACGACATCTCGAGAGATATAGACCCTACCAGTAGAAATATGCAGACATTTAACTCCCTTATGAATTGGACTGTATCCAAGAAATACACACTTCTTGGATCGGAAAGGAAGCTTGCGTGTATTATATGGGTGAAGATTGGGCCAACAAGCACAACCAAATACACGAAGTGACTTGTAGTCAGGAGTAGTACCAAAAAGACGTGTGATGGGAGTCTCAAATTTGATGACTTTACTAGGGAGCAAATTTATAAGATATGTAGCGGTCAAAAATGCTTCATCCCAGAACTTGAGTGGCATAGATGCGTTTGCTAGTAGAGCTAACCCTACTTCAACAACATGGCGATGCTTTCTTTCTGCCGAGCCGTTCTGTTGGTGTGCATGAGGGCACGACACATGGTGTGAGACCCCAAGCTCTTGAAAAAAGAGATTAAGTTTCTTGTATTCACCTCCCTAGTCGGTTTGCATGGCAATAATTTTAGTGTTCAGTTTTCGCTCAACAAGGTTCTGAAAATTCTTGAAAACTTGAAACACTTCAGATCGTTTCTTAAGAAGATAGATCCATGTAAATTTGCTATAGTCATCAATGAAGCTAACATAGTATGAGTGTCTGGCAATAGAAGTTGGGGCTGGCCCCAAACATCAGAAAACACAAGTTGCAAGGGTGTAGTAGAAATACTGAATGAAATAGGATATGGCAACTGATGACTTTTAGCTTGTTGGCATGGATCACAAACAAACACAATACTAGACTCATGAGAGTGGGGAAGTTTATTCTTGCTAAGAATGGATTTAACAATAGCTGATGAAGGATGACCTAATCTACTGTGCCACTTTGCTGAAGAAGGCTTGACAGCGACAAAGGCTTGTTTATTTGATGATGGTGATGAAGATATAAGTGGGTAGAGACCACCCACGCACTTGCCCCTAAGAAGCACTCTCCTTGTGTCCAAGTCCTTTACCAAAAAGAAATAGGGATAAAATTCAATGAGAACATGATTATCAAGAGTAAATCTATGAACTGAAAGAAGATTTTTTGATGTGGTAGGGACATATAGGACTCGTTTTAGATGAAAATTTTTCATGGGGTTTTTGATAATTGAACTACCAACATGAGTGATTTTCATACCAGAACCACTTGCAGTATGCACTTGGTCATGTCCACGATACTTGTCTGTGATCGTTAGCTTGTCAAGCTCCCCTGTGATGGGGTTTGTGGCGCCAGTATCCGCATACCAGTTCGTGTCGATGCCGTAGGAGTCAGTGACCATGTTGGCCCCCTTCTCCTCATGTTCATCTTCATCATCATAGCGATGCCAACAATCGCGAGCACCTCCTGGATGATGCTTATAACAAATTTGACACTCTGGATAATCGCGAACCTGCTGCCGACGTTGTTGCTGTTGGCGACCGCGGCCACCTCCGCTGCCGCCGTTTCCACCAGATGGAGTTAGGGAGGGGCGCCTGCCTTGGCCGCGACCCCTGCTGTTGCTGCGCCCGCGGCCTCTGCTGTAGCCACGCCCGCGCCCCCTGTAAGCTAAGTTCGCCGAGGTCTTGAAGCCTGCGTCAGGTCCGTGGCCGAGCATCTCTACGCGTTGATCAAACGCAGCAATCTGAGCAAACAGATCGTCCACTGAGATTTGGTTTTTGATTGCACCAATGGTTGCCACAACAGGGTCATAATCCCTGTCGAGACCGACAAGCAGGTAGTCCACCATCTCCGGGTCCGAGACGGGACGACCTGCCGCTGCGAGCTTATCCCCCAGGCTCTTCATCCTAGAGATGTAGGCGCTACTGGACATAGATCCTTTCTTTGTATTGGTGATGGCGATCCGTAGGTTGGTGATGCGCGACTGGGACTACGAGGCGAACAGGGTGGTGATGGCAGTCCAAAGCTCGAACGTCGTCTCCTTGCTCGCAACTTGGGCGAGGATCTCCATTGACAGAGAGTTCAGGAGGTGGCTTAGGACTTGCTAGTCCTTTGAAATCCACTGCGCGTACAAAGGATTAGGTTCTACGGTGGTAGTTTTGTCCGCCTGCTGCATCTGCACCGTCTTCGGTTGCGCTGCGTCTGATCCGTCCAGGAGGCCGGTGACCTGCGCTCCTCGCAGGCCCGGCATGACCTGTGCCTTCCACAAGATGAAGTTGGTCTTGGTGAGCTTCTCAGATGGGAGAGCACCAAGGTTGAGGGATACGGTGGATGAGGACGACATGGCGAGGGTGGTGGCGAGGAAGGAGGCTACTGGCTAGGTCGATAGGAAGAGGACGGCTCTGAATACCATGTCAGATGGAAGCGTTCCTACTCCCTCGTGAGGGAGCCGCGTTGGTTTTATATTGATTGTGGGCAGGAATAGCCTCTGCCGTGGCTTACAAGTCTTCACCGATCGCTAGGATACGGTGGTTACAGAATCGCTAGGATAGATGCTCTAGGATAGATGCGTACAAGGGAAGGAGAAGGAGTTTGTTGAGATTACAACAGAATTCTATCTCTAATTCTAACACAGGGTAGCCTACATCGACACCGGTGGCGGCAGCAGCACTGAAGACAAGACGTGGACGACCATCAAAGTCACCGGAGGGAGTTGCTATGACTACATGGCCTTCCACGCTGGAGAAGACAAGGTGTACTTGCTCGACTCATCCGGGGGCGTGGGCGTCCTCCGCATGGCCCGCGGCGGCCAACCGGCCGTAATCGAGCCCTTTGGGACCCTCATGCAAGACCCCAACCCTATCGCAGCCTAGGCCCCGCCCTACGACGTTGTGTCGCCAAAGATAGTCACCAAGCACATCTTCTTCTTCCATGGCAGCCTGTACCAGGTGTGGAAGAACACATGTGCCACCATCAACTTGGCCAGCGGGTACTTCAGGATATCTGCGCACGAGATCTTCGTCCTGAGGTGTGACCCGGGACGCTGGCCATGCTGGGATGCTGTGAAGGATCTAGGAGGCTGCTCCGTGTTCCTCAGCAAGAGTAGCAGTCCGGTCGTGGTGCGACCGGCTGTCCCTAAGGTGAGAGCCGATTGCGTGTATTGGATAGACTGGCGAGGCATTCCCATGGTGTGTGATATAGCCACCGAGTCCTCCCAGCCATGGGTGCTTTCTTATGGTACGTTCAAAGGTGACTGTTGGTACTTCAGTCACGACGACACAGCAAGCATCGACGGGGAGGGGAGGAATATCCCTCGTCAGTCATGTAATCATGTCGAGCATGTTAGCTAACCTTAGGGGCGGCGCTACAGTTTTGGTAGGCGGAAGAAACAAGTTACAAGTGCATCGCTGTATGAGTTCTGCAATTCTTCTTTTATGGTGGGATCTGCAATTCCTGTAAACATTGCCGATTATGGCTAGGGTTTGGCGGAAACGGGGCGACACCCAGCCGCCGCCGCCGCCGCCGCGTACACCCATCGCCGGTGAGGATGGCGCTAGCTTCGCACGGGGAATCCATCTCTGGGCGAACACGTTGCGGCTCCGTCCACCCCTGCGGCCTTGTCCGCCGCTGCGGCTCCGTCTGCCTTTGCCCATTGATCGGCAAGCAATTGAGAATAAATGGATCTTCAAGAAGAAGACTAACGCTGACGGTAATATTACTGTCTACAAAGCTCGACTTGTCGCAAAAGGTTTTCGACAAGTTCAAGGGATTGACTACGATGAGACCTTCTCACCCGTGGCGATGCTTAAGTCTGTCCGAATCATGTTAGCAATTGCCGCATTTTATAATTATGAAATTTGGTAGATGGATGTCAAAACTGCATTCCTGAATGGATTTGTGGAAGAAGAGTTGCATATGATGCAACCGGAAGGTTTTGTCGATCCAAAGGAAGCTAACAAAGTATGCAAGCTCCAGCGATCCATTTATGGACTGGTGCAAGCTTCTCGGAGTTGGAATAAACGTTTTGATAGAACTAGTAGAAAACGGAGCTTTAGCGCCG
Source organism: Triticum urartu (assembly GCF_003073215.2). Lineage (NCBI taxonomy): Eukaryota > Viridiplantae > Streptophyta > Magnoliopsida > Poales > Poaceae > Triticum > Triticum urartu. Next base: position 34,292,041 of record NC_053023.1, on the reverse strand, counting down.
GTTCGTAATGGCCTTTAGTGCCGGTTCCATAACCGGCACTAAAGGGTGGGCACTAAAGGCCCCCCCTTTAGTACCGGTTCGGCACGAACCGGCGCTAAAGTGCCACCACATGGCGTGAGCTCGCGCCCTGGTATGGGGGACCTTTAGTACCGGTTGGTGTTACCAACCGGTACTAAAGGTTTTTTTTGAATTTTTTGGAATTTTTTTGATTTTTATTTTTTTTGAATTATTTGATGATTTAGTCTCTAATCACCTCTCTTAACTGCACAAGTGTGGATCACTCATTCCAAATCATCTAACTTCCCAACCGGTCACCCATCCCTCTCACTACTCCAGCCCGAGCACGCTTAACTTTCGGGTTCTATTCTCCTTCGTTTCCGAGTCTGCACTTGTTGTTTTCCTGACAATAGTAAGATGTCAATCCTATTAACCCTCAGGAGTTTAGCTTGAGCATGAAGTCACACATTTCACCATTTGAGTTTGAAACTATTATTCTAAAAAACAGTAATCATTTAGTAACGCTAATATTTCTTGAATAAGTTTGACCATAGTTTGACCACAGTTTGACCATAGTTTGACCAGATTTAACCAAAATTCAAAAAATTGAAATAATTATTTAGTAACACTAATATTCTTGAATAATTATGTAGTAACATTAATACTTCTTGAATAAGTAGTTTGACCAGATTTAACCAAATTTTTTTAAACAAACTGAAATTTGACCATATCTTTTTTTCCTTTTGGAATTTGAGGATTCTAAAAAATTCCAAACAGGCCGTAGGCGGTCTCCATCGGATGCGGATTTTTGTGCTGAATTTTTTGATATATTATACGTTTTTTTCCAACATCGTATGCAAAAGTTATAGCCGTTTTACATTTTCCCTACACTTTGCAAAACATGTCCAAATTTTAGTTTTTAAATTTTCCTAACTAGTAGATGTAGTAATATAACTACCTCTCGAAGGATTTTATTTTTTGAAGTTTTTATCATTTTCTTTTGATTTTTTCAGAACTGAAATGGCGACACACACGGGGGGGGGGGGGGGGGGTAGAGTTTGAAAATTGCTCACAAACCGGTACTATAGGTCAGATCCCTTTAGTACCGGTTTATGGCACGAACCGGCACTAAAGGTTAGACCTTTTGTACCGGTTTGTGCCACGAACCGGTACTAAAGGTGATCGTGGGGCCCCGGCCTGACGCCAGCCTGCCACCACCCCTTTAGTACCGGTTCGTGCCACGAACCGGTACTAAAGGTTCAACACGAACCGGCATTAATGCAAATCCGTTCGAACCGGCACTAATGGTACCATTAGTACCAGGCCAAAATCACACCGACACTAATGTGCTTCATGTTTGACCCTTTTTCTACTAGTGTAGTGTGATCAAAGCATTTGGTTTTGTACAGACTTTTGGAGAAGGCTGTATTTACAAGAAAGTGAGTGGGAGCTCTGTAGCATTTCTGATATTATATGTAGATGACATATTACTAATCGTAAATGATATAGAATTTCTGAATAGCATAAACACTACTAGGAAAAGGCCTACTAATGGCGCACCGGTTTTGCCTACTAATGGCGCATCACCGGTGTGCCATTAGTAGCACGCCACTAGTAATTTTTACTAATGGCGCACCACTGGTGCGCCATTAGTATATAACACCATGCGCCATTAGTGTGCCTCCCAAGGGCCATATTTAACCATGTGCTTTGGCGCACTAATGGCGCACTGCGGACGGATGCGCCATTAGTATACTTGGCATACTAATGGCGCACTCTGTGGTGATGCGCCATTAGTATGAATATTAGGTTTTATTTTTTTTACTTTTCTGATTTTTGCACATGTTACAAAATATATTATTTGACAGAATATAGACAGTAGCACACAGCAACAGCAGATTCATTGAATACAATAGAAGATTAGTCTCCGAATACAATTCATCATATTAGTCTCCGAATTCAAAAGACCGAATAAAGATAAAACATTACAACTCAGACCGCGAGTATCAAGTTTGTCGGAAGTAATACTAATCCTAAGAAGTCCTACTAATCATCATCATACAACTTCTACTCGTTATTCATAACAAGTCATATGATCATCATCTTGATAGTCTTCGAACTAACCCTACTTAATTGTTCTTAGCACATGATCATCAGTATTAGGCAGGACCTAAATACCCTATTTAAGCTAAAATAGCATAAAACAATATAGACCCTGACTCTCCATTATGGAGAATGGAGAACATCCTGTCTCCAATTCTTGCGCTTCGCTTCCTTTTGGTTCCAAGAAGCTCCTTACGACTGTCCATACATTTTTTCCATCCTTTGATTTTCATGTCTCCACTTCTTTTAGAAATCTCGTATGGACAGTTGAGATTCGTAGGACGACCTGGCTGTATGTTCAAAACATTAACACTACCTTTCAGATACATCATATGAGGCACACAATTCTCTGGGATTATCTGTTGAAAAACATAGTAATAACTTCATAGTTAGCAATGATGTACTAGTTTTAGAAGTATGCAAAAGATGCACGGATGTCGTAATAGTAAAAATCTTACCAGGGTATCTCCATGGTAGTTACCGTAGTTGAACACATGCACTAGTGGCACGTATTTACCATAATGTTGAGGAGTTTGATTGTAGATATTGTAATTCTCAATGTCGATACAAAATCTGACCAAATGATTTTTCTCCTTGTAAGTTGTTAATTCGGAGCCATCGGTGTAGTGGGTTTTGTCTACCATCTCCCGCACATTCTTTGAACAATAAAAATAAGCTGTCAATGGAAATAAGCTGTCAACTATTTTGAAATAAACAATATAAATTAGCTAATAACTATGTTTGAGAAACTCACATAGCGGTAGAACTGGAGGCGTATCAACAAGGACCCAAATGTCCATATTGTCTTGGTTGATGTCAGGATGACCAAGATCCATGGTGATAAGCATACCCTCATCAAAACCATACATCTTGCAAAATGCTTCCCAATTTTTGCAACCAAAATGGGTTACGCTCTCAGAATTATATAGATTTACTTCAAAGTCCACATCGTGATGAGTCCTTAGGTGAATTTTCTTTGTTTCAGAAATTTCATGGTCTTCAAAATCCATCCTCTCCAAGACATAGCGTCTTGCATGGCATGGGATAAGCTATACTCGAATTGTAAAAGATGAAAATTACACGTTGAAATAGTTGAAGTCATGCTTAATTATGAAAATAACACTTGTCATCGTTGTGTACCATTTCAACTTCGAAGGTCTCCTCGAGCTTAATGCTAAAGCGCCGATCATCGTCCAGGTGAGGCATGTCGCACAGACCTTGATCATCGTGGCACCAGTCGCACTCCACCGGGAGACTTTCGTCGTCCCTTTCGTCGTCCGATGATGATGACGACATATCCTACGTTCATAATTCAAAACTACATCATTTAGGGTTTGTCGACACCGAGGGATCCTAAAAGCTAAGCTTTTATCATTTAGGGTTTGTCGATGCTGAGGCACCCTAAAAGCCTAAGCTTTCATCATTTAGGTTCTTATCGACACCGAGGCACCCTAAAAGCCAACGTTTTATCATTTAGGGTTTGTCGACGTCGAGGCACCCTAAAAGCCTAAGCTTTCATCATTTAGGTTTTGTCGATGTCGAGGCACCCTAAAAGCCTAAGCGTACATCATTTAGGTTCTCATCGACACCGAGGCACCCTATAGAAGCGAAGTTAAGTTTTCATCATTTAGGGTTTATCGATGCTGAGGCACCCTAGGTTGGGCCTAATCACTTGGCACTAATCACTTGGCTCTATTGCCACCTATGTTGGGTTTATCATCTAGGGTTTATCGATGCTAACGAGAATTCTAAGTTGGGCCTAATCACTTGGCTCTATTGCCACCTATGGTTTAATGCAGCAAGAATGGCGGGGCAGTTGATCCTACTTAATTAAGTACTAAGATACCCCGGCCCATGCATTAGTAGAAAGTACCCCATATGTCCGATTTTAAGCAAAGTCATGCTAAAATTCACAGAAAATTTCAGCATGACCTTTGCTGAAAATAAGACATATGGAGTACCCGAATTTTCCGGAACGGAAGTTAATCGACATTCCGGCAAACTCAAGGGCTTCTCGGGGTACCTGCAAAATCATCACGACACGATGGTCGGAGACAAAACCCAGAAAACTAGCACCACAATGTGCCTCTACTTTCATATGGATGAAAAGGCCACATACCATATGGTCCTCTACTTTCATATGGACAAAAATCAGCTCAACTTATGTGAGCTTCCATTCCAGATCTAATAGGTCACCCAACAAAAAATCATGAATAGTTTTAGCTGAAAAAAAATCATGGATTGCTGTTAACTGAAAATTAGTGAAAGAAACTGTTGCTGATCATGGATTACTGTTAATTAAAAATAGAGCATCTGGCTTGTCTTATCATGTTCACTAAGTCCACAAAAATGAATAGGTTCAGTAAACTTGAAGTACTCAACACTAAACATGGTTCAGAGCTCACTACACTACACTACATCGTGCAATGGTTCAGACCTCACTACACTAGAACAAGCTCACTACACTACACTACACTACACATGCTTAAACTCTGAACATAAACAAACACCAGCAATGCAATATTTAAACTACCTCTGTTTCTTGGCAACAAGAGTTATCATCAATGCTTTTGAGTTTATTAAGTACCTTCAGTTCTGATTTTTAAATGTCAAAAGAGCTTCACAATATCTTGAATCCTCCAAATCACTCTTAACAGTTCTGCATTGCACAAAGGCAGCAATGAGCCAATGATATCAGTAGCAATAATAGGTGCTTACATTCTCATAACGTCAGTATTAGTTAACCAAAATTCAACCTACAGAGTTCTAGTACAGTGAGTAACTCCCAATTCTTTTAATAGAAGCACAATTAACAACACAACTAGGGAGTCTAGGACAATTCCACCAGATAGAATTTGAAGGAAAAACGTTCTTCCAGAACCTTCAAGCCACAATCATAAATAGAGTAGCTGATCATATAAGCTATATTTAAATAAACATCAACTAAACTTGATGACAAGAAAAACTACAATCACATTGATACAAACTAGAGCATATAGCAATAGTAAATTGCTGCTCCATATAGCAATAGTAATGCACCTAATCAACATTGTAGAGCATCCTGTTACAAACTTGTTCTGATCCTGCAAATTAATGGGGAGGAAGAACTAGGGAGGGAGGGAATGGTAATGGTTTAGAGAAGAACAATAGTAATGCTCCATATAGCAATATTAATGCTCCATATGTTCTGATCCATATAGCAAGAAGAACTAGGGAGGGAGGGAATGGGGAGGAAGGGTGGAGAGGGAGGAAGGAGGAGAGGTACCTGGGCGGGCGTGGCCAGTCGCCGGAGGGGTCGGGGTCGGGGTCGGCGGCAACGTAGAAGGGGTGGCTCGAGGGCGTCCGAGCTCGTCCGGGTCCTCGTAGTCGAAGAGGAAGACGACGGCGGTCCTCCTGGGCGCCTCGGTTGGTCGTGGGGAGGCCGGCGGCCACGTGCTTCGCGGGTCGTGGGGCGCGGGGGCAGCGGCGCGGGGGAGTAGGGGCGGCGGCGCGGGGGAGCCGGAGCGGGTGTGGCGAGGGATGGAAGGGGATCTGGCGAGGGAGAGGGAAGGAGGTATCGGGCGAAGGGCCGTGTATCCAGCTATAGAGGGGGGAATGTTAGTAATGGCGCATCGTCGAGGGGTGCGCCATAAAAACACTCATAGCAATGGCGCACCATTCTCTGGTGCGCCATTAGTAACTTTTTTTTCTGATAGCAATGGCGCACCCTCCTCTGGTGCGCCATTAGTAACTTATTTTTTTCATTATTTCTTGTTGCATCTAATAATTTGTTTTTTTATCAAATTTGTTATTTTCATGAGGACTAGAACAAAATATATCATCAAATATCATCAAATTTGTTTTTTTTAATATCATCAATTTTTTTATTTTTAATTGAAAATATCATCAAATTTGTTATTTGAAAATATTATCAAAAGCGGGGAGGGTGCGGGGTGTCGGCGCGCGGTGGGGGGGAGGGTGCAGGGGGTCGGCGGCGGCGGTGGAGCGGGGGAGGGTGCGGTGGGTCGTCGGTGGCGGTGGAGCGGGGAGGGTGCGGGGGGTCGGCGGCGGCGGCGTGGGTCGGGGTAGCGGGAGGAATTAGCTAGGGGGGCGAGGAAGAGGGATGAAGGGGATCTGGCGAGAAGGAGGGAACTAGCTAGGGGGAATCTTACTAATGGCGCACCAACGGTCGGTGCGCCATTAATAATCTTTTTTTACATAGCAATGGCGCATCGGACAGAGGTGCGCCATTAGTAATCTTTTTTCTATATATAGCAATGGCGCACCAGCCAGAGGTGCGCCATAAGTAATTTTTTTTTGTTGCATGTAATAATTTTTTAGAAAATGAATATGAATATGAAACAGTAATATTTTTTATAAAAACAGTAATAATTGTTGTTTAACAACAATTGTAGTCTACACTTTTTTATTATTATTTTTTAAAAAATGAAGAGGGGAGAGGAGGCGCGAGTGGGATCGAGATCGAGATGGAGGGGGAATCGAGATCGAGATGGAGGGGGATCGAGATCGAGTGTCCTCATGAATATTCAATATTTTATCATATTGAATATGAAAAAATATCATCAAATTTGAAAAAATATTCATGAATTCAAAAAGTACCCATGAAATTTAAAAATATTCATAATATCAAAAAGTGCCCATGAAATTTAAAAATATTCATGATATCAAAAAGTGCCATAATATTTAAAAATATTCATGATATCAAAATATATACTAATGGCGCACTTCTACAGGGTGCGCCATTAGTAGTTTAAACTAGTAATGGCGCACTGTGAGGCGATGCGCCATTAGTAGTTTTGAAAAAAAAAATTCAGCACTGGCGCACTCCATGTCTGGTGCGCCATTACTAGTTAGAACTAGTAATGGCGCACCAGAGGTAGGATGCGCCATTAGTATGTATGTAAAAATAAAAAAAATTATCACTAGTGGCGCACTAGTTTTCTGGTGCGCCATTACTGTCTTCCACACTAATGGCGCATCACCAACTGGTGCGCCATTAGTATATAGTAGTGGCGCAGTACTACTTCCCTGGTGCGCTGTTAGTGTCAATCCTATCTATAGCCCTTTTCCTAGTAGTGAAAGGAATACTTGAATAAGAGTTTTCAATGAAAGACCTCCGGCGAAGCTGCTTTACATATTGGCATTAAGATCTATAGATATTAGATCAAAGACGCCTTAATTGGCTTTCACAAGCACATACCTTGACAAAATTTTGAAAAAGTTCAAAATGGATCAGCAAAGAAAAGGAATTCTTGCTGTGTTACAGGTGTGAAATTGAGTAAGACTCAATGCCCGACCAATGCAGAAGATAGAAGAAAATGAAAGATGTTCCCTATGCTTCAGCCATAGGCTCTATCATGTATGCAATGCTGTGTACCAGACCTGATGTGTGTCTTGCTATAAGTCTAGCAGGGAGGTACCAAAGTAATCCAGGAGTGGATCACTGGACAGCGGTCAAGAACATCCTGAAATACCTGAAAAGGACTAAGGATATGTTTCTCATATATGGAGGTGACAAAGAGCTCATCGTAAATGGTTACGTTGATGCAAGCTTTGACACTGATCCGGACGATTCTAAATCGCAAACCGGATACGTGTTTACATTAAACGGTGGAGCTGTCAGTTGGTGCAGTTCTAAACAAAGTTGTGGCGAATCTACATGTGAAGCGGAGTACATAGCTGCTTCAGAAGCAGCAAACGAAGGAGTCTGGATGAAGGAGTTCATATCCGATCTAGGTGTCATACCTAGTGCATCGGGTCCAATGAAAATCTTTTGTGACAATACTGGTGCAATTGCCTTGGCAAAGGAATCCAGATTTCACAAGAGAACCAAGCACATCAAGAGACGCTTCAATTCCATCCGGGATCTAGTCCAGGTGGGAGACATAGAGATTTGCAAGATACATACGGATCTGAATGTTGCAGACCCGTTGACTAAGCCTCTTCCACGAGCAAAACATGATCAGCACCAAAGCTCCATGGGTGTTAGAATCATTACTGTGTAATCTAGATTATTGACTCTAGTGCAAGTGGGAGACTGAAGGAAATATGCCCTAGAGGCAATAATAATGTTATTATTTTATTTCCTTATATCATGATAAATGTTTATTATTCATGCTAGAATTGTATTATCCGGAAACATAATACTTTGTGTGAATACATAGACAAACCAAACGTCACTAGTATGCCTCTACTTGACTAGCTCATTAATCAAAGATGGTTATGTTTCCTAACCATAGACATGTGTTGTCATTTGATTAACGGGATCACATTATTAGGAGAATGATGTGATTGACATGACCCATTCCATTAGCTTAGCACCCGATCGTTTAGTATGTTGCTATTGCTTTCTTCATGACTTATACATGTTCCTATGACTATGAGATTATGCAACTCCCGTTTGCCGGAGGAACACTTTGTGTGCTACCAAACGTCACAATGTAACTGGGTGATTATAAAGGATCTCTACTGGTGTCTCCAAAGGTAAATGTTGGGTTGGCGTATTTCGAGATTAGGATTTGTCACTCCGATTGTCGGAGAGGTATCTCTGGGCCCTCTCGGTAATGCACATCACATAAGCCTTGCAAGCATTGCAACTAATGAGTTAGTTGCGAGATGATGTATAACGAAACGAGTAAGAGACTTGCCGGTAACGAGATCGAACTAGGTATTGAGATACCGACGATCGAATCTCGGACAAGTAACATACCGATGACAAAGGGAACAACGTATGTTGTTATGCGGTCTAACCGATAAAGATCTTCGTAGAATATGTAGGAGCCAATATGAGCATCCAGGTTCTGCTATTGGTTATTGACCGGAGACATGTCTCGGTCATGTCTACATTGTTCTCGAACCCGTAGGGTCCGCACGCTTAAGGCTTCGATGACAGTTATATTATGAGTTTATGAGTTTTGATGTACCGAAGTTAGTTCGGAGTCCTGGATGTGATCACGGACATAACGAGGAGTCTCGAAATGGTCGAGATATAAAGATTGATATATTGGACGGCTATATTCGGACACCGGAAGTGTTCCGGGTGATTTCGGACAAAACCGAAGTACCGGAGGGTTACCGGAACCCCCCCCGGGAGAAGTAATGGGCATATGGGCCTTTGTGGAGAAAGAGAAGGGCAGCTAGGTTGGGCCACGCGCCTCCTCCCCCTGGTCCGAATTGGACTAGGAGAGGGGGGGGGGCGGCGCCCCCCTTTCCTTCTCCTTCCCCACTTCCTTCCCCCTCCTAGTTGGAGTCCTCCTCCTTGGCACGCCTATAGGGCCGGCCGGCCTCCTCCCCTTGCTCCTTTATATATGGGGGCAGGGGGCACCCCTAGACACACAAGTTGATCCACGTGATCGTTTTCTTAGCCGTGTGCGGTGCCCCCTTCCACCATAATCCTTGATAATATTGTAGCGGTGCTTAGGCGAAGCCCTGCGACGGTAGAACATCAAGATCGTCACCACGCCATCGTGCTGACGGAACTCTTCCCCGACACTTTGCTGGATCGGAGTCCAGGGATCGTCATCGAGCTGAACGTGTGCTAAAACTCGGAGGTGCCATAGTTTCGGTGCTTGATCGGTCGGGCCGTGAAGACGTACGACTACATCAACCGTGTTGTGCTAATGCTTCCGCTGTCGGTCTACAAGGGTACGTAGATCACACTCTCCCCTCTCGTTGCTATGCATCACCATGATCTTGCGTGTGCGTAGGAATTTTTTCGAAATTACTACGTTCCCCAACAGTTCATTGTTCTTATTGTTCTTGAAGGTGTTATATTAAATCTAAGTGGACCTAATGGTGTAATCCATTTTCTAGCAATTTGACTTATTTATCCCATTGGACTTATAAGAAACATTGACTAGCTACTTCAGAATTAGTGACCTAAAACTTCTATATTGATGGATATTCAATTTAGTCCCCAGGCTCATATGCACCTAGTGAACAGTAACTTAAAAAAACCTGAATTTTTTTTAGGTGGCAGATGTTTCAATCCGTGACGTTCGTGCCAAATTTCAGCTTATTCAGACATCTTAGGAGCTCAAGGTAAAAAGACAAAATCGGTCAAAACAGTACATGAACAATAAAATTTCTTACAGCCCCCAAATTTGTATTTTTTCTTGAGAGCTATGAAATGTCCAAGCTCCATGAAATCTGGCAAGGAGTTCACGCACATGAGCGTCTAGCATCGCAAAAAAAAATTCAAGATCTTTTGATTTTTTACTACTATTTTAAATGAATTTACTGCTCACCTTGGGTGCATACCTGAAAGCCAAAATGCCGCGTCCCTATATTCACTGCTATTTTCTTGATTTGCAAAAACAAATCTTCGGTACATGAGCTGCAAAATTACAAAACTATGCATAAACCTATACAATATTTTGCTTGTACCAAGAAATCATGCCCTGCTCCATCTCTTTCGACTAATGTCGAGTTGAACAAGAAGGGGTAGATGGAAAGGTCCGGAATATGTCCCCATCATGATATGAGGATGGTTGGCAGTGCTCCAGGATCCGTAAAGTGGCGGAAGGAGGAGCGCAGGAGCGGCAAAGACTTCTCTGGTGACCTCCAGACAATGATGTCCAGCCTGATGACCCACAAGTGTAGGGGATCTATCGTAGCCTTTTTGATAAGTAAGAATGTCGAACCCAACGAGAAGCAGAAGGAAATGATAAGCAGTTTTCAGTAAGGTATTCTCTGCCAGCACTGAAATTGTCGGTAACAGATATTTTGTGATAAGGTAATTTGTAACGAGTAGCAAGCAATAAAAGTAAATAAGGTGCAACAAGATGGCTCAATCCTTTTTGTAGGAAAGGACAAGCCTGAACAAACTCTTATATGACGGAAAGCGCTCCCGAGGACACATGAAAATTATCGTCAAGCTAGTTTTCATCACATTCATATGATTCGCATTCGGTACTTTGATAATTTGATATGTGGGTGAACCGGTGCTTGGGTACTGGCCTTACTTGGACAAGCATCCCACTTATGATTAACCCCTATTGCAAGCATCCGCAGGTACAACAGAAGTATTAAGGTAAACATAACCATAGCAAGAAACATATGGATCCAAATCAGCCCCTTACGAAGCAACACATAAACTAGGGTTTAAGCTTCTGTCACTCTAGCAACCCATCATCTACTTATTACTTCACAATGTCTCCCTCTAGGCCCAAACAATGGTGAAGTGTCATGTAGTCAACGTTCACATGACACCACTAGAGGGATGACAACATACATCTCGTCAAAATATCGAACGAATACCAAATTCACATGGCTACTTATAGCAAGACTTCTCCCATGTCCTCAGGAACAAATGTAACTACTCACAAAGCATATTCATGTTCACAATCAGAGGGGTATTAATATGTATAATGGATCTAAACATATGATCTTCCACCAAGTAAACCAACTAGCATCAACTACAAGGAGTAATCAACACTACTAGCAACCCACAGGTACCAATCTGAGGTTTGGATACAAATATTGGATACAAGAGATGAACTAGGGTTTGAGATGCGATGGTGCTGGTGAAGATGTTGATGGAAATTGACCCCCTCCCGATGAGAGGATCGTTGTTGATGACGATGGTGATGATTTCCCCCTCCCGGAGGGAAATTTCCCTGGCAGAACAGCGCTGCCGGAGCCCTAGATTGGTTCCGCCTCGTGGCGGCGGAGTTTCTTCCCGAAAGCTTGCTTATGATTTTTTTCCTTGACGAAAGACTCCATATAGCCAAAGATTGTCATCGGAGGGCCACCAGGGGGCCCACGAGGCAGGGGGCGCGCCCAAGGGGGTAGGGCGCGGCCCCCGCTCTCGTGGCCAAGGTGTGGGACCCCTCTGGAATTTTCTCTGCTCATTATTTTTATATATTCTGACAATAACTCCCATGGAGTTTCAGGACTTTTGGAGATGTGCAGAATAGGTCTCTAATATTTTCTCATTTTCCAGCACGGAATTCCAGCTGCCGGTATTCCCCCTCTTTATATAAACCTTGTAAATAAGAGAGAATATGCATAAGTATTGTGACATAATGTGTAATAACAGCTCATAATGCAATAAATATCGATATAAAAGCATGATGCAAAATGGACGTATCAACTCCCCCAAGCTTAGACCTCGCTTGTCCTCAAGCGAAAGCCGAAATCGAAAAATATGCTGACATGTTTGGAGATAGAGGTGTCGATAAAAAATAAAATACGGACATGAGGGCATCATGATCATTCTTAGAACAGCAACACACACACACACACAGATATATATATATATATATAGGACAACACTATTCTAATCCCAGGATTAGAATAGTTATTCGGATCACGGCGCTCTCTATATAGACGTGATGGGATGTTCCGAAAATCTGCAAAACAAAATAGACAGCCTCATTTCCCTCGGGCGCAGCCCCACCCCTGTGGCCCTCGCACCACCCCACCCCCGCCTGACTCCGGCCACCTACCGCCGCCACCGACGAGCGGATCCAGCGCCGCGCCAGGTCCGGCCGCCCCTTCTTCCCCAGAGTGCCGCCGCCCCGCCGCCTCCGCCATCTTCCCCAGCGTGCTGCCGCCATATTCCCAGAGAGCCCCCCTGTCCATGGGCCCCCTGCTACGTCTTGATCTTGTGTTGGTTTTCCCCGAAGAGGAAGGGATGATGCAGCAGAGTAGCGTAAGTATTTCCCTCAGTTTTTGAGAACCAAGGTATCAATCCAGTAGGAGCCCACGCTCAAGTCCCTCGTACCTGCACAAAGCGATAGCTACTCGCAACCAACGCGATTAGGGGTTGTCAATCCCTTCACGGTCACTTACGAGAGTGAGATCTGATAGATAAAATATTTTTGGTATTTTTGATATAAAGATGCAAAGTAAAAATTAAAGTTAAAGTAAATAGCAAAAGAATATAAAAGTAATGGAGATTGATATGATGAGAATAGACCCGGGGGCCATAGGTTTCACTAGTGGCTTCTCTCAAGAGCATAAGTATTCTACGGTGGGTGAACAAATTACTGTTGAGCAATTGATAGAATTGAGCATAATTATGACAATATCTAGGCATGATCATGTATATAGGCATCACATCCGTGACAAGTAGACCGAAACGATTCTGCATCTACTACTATTACTCCACTCATCGACCGCTATCCGGCATGCATCTAGAGTATTAAGTTAAAAACAGAGTAACGCCTTAAGCAAGATGACATGATGTAGAGAGATAAATTCATGCAATATGAAATAAAACCCATCTTGTTATCCTCGATGGCAACGATACAATACGTGCCTTGCTGCCCCTTCTGTCACTGGGTAAGGACACCGCAAGATCGAACCCAAAGCTAAGAACTTCTCCCATGGCAAGAACTACCAATCTAGTTGGCCAAACCAAAGGGATAATTCGAAGAGACTTGCAAAGATAACCAATCATGCATAAAAGAATTCAGAGAAGATTCAAATATTATTCATAGATAGACTTGATCATAAACCCACAATTCATCGTCTCAACAAACACACCGCAAAAAGAAGATTACATCGAATAGATCTCCACAAGAGAGGGGGAGAACTTTGTATTGAGATTCAAAGAGAGAGAGAAGAATCTATCTAGCTACTAACTATGGACCCGAAGGTCTGAGGTAAACTACTCACACTTCATCGGAGGGGCTAGGATGATGTAGAAGCCCTCCGTGATGACGGCCCTCTTCTGGCGGAGCTCCGGAACAGGCCCCAAGATGGGATCTCGTGGATACAGAAAGTTGCGGTGGTGGAATTAGGTTTTGGCTCCTGTTCTGATCATTTGGGGGTATGTTTGTATATATAGGAGGAAGGAGTACGTCGGTGGAGTACCGAGGGGTCCACGAGGCAGGGGGCGCGCCCTAGGGGGGGCGCTCCCCACCCTCGTGACCACCTCTTTGATCCCTTGCAGTAGGGTCCAAGTCTCCTGGATCACGTTCGGTGAGAAAATCACGTTTCCGAAGATTTTATTCTGTTTGGAGTCCGTTTGATATTCTGTTTATCCGAAACACTCTGGGTTGGGCCTCCGGTTAATAGGTTAGTCCCAAAAATAATATAAAAGTGGAAAATAAAACCCAATATAGTCCAAAACAGTAGATAATATAGCATGGAGCAATCAAAAATTATAGATACATTGGAGACGTATCACCCCCCCCGCCGGTCTCCTCCTGCAACCCCGCCGCCACCCTGCTGCCACCGTCTCCCGGACCCAGCTGCCACTCTGCCACACGCCTCGGATCTGGCCGCGGCGCCGTCCCCCAGCGCGGGATCCGGCCGCCGTCCCCAGCGCGGGATCCGGCCGCCGCCCCCATCCGGCCGTCGCGATGTCTCCGCCCATCGCCCCGGTGGTGCAGTGCGGAGTGCCCTTACCTCCCTTGTGACGCGCCCTTCCCTCACGTCCGGCACGAACTTCCCTCTACGCCGCCGCGACCTTCACTCCCCTCCGGTGCGGCCTGCCCTCTGCTCCGGCGCACCCTCCTACTCCTCCTCCACGTGCGGCATGAACCTCGCCTTCGACCGCGAGCTCATCAGCCCGACCATGTACTTCAGCCTCATGGGCGACGGCCAGCCCATCGGACGCTATGATGACATGTGGTCGGCTGGTGCGTCAAGGTAAATACAACTAAACTAAACACACACATCGTCTTTGAGTTTGGTCCGGCTGTACTGAAATTTTACTGAATAATTTCTGTATGTGTGGAGGTGATCTTCACGGCCTGCCCCCACGCCACGACGGCCCGCAGCTCCTTGGCCTCCCTTCGCTTGGTGTAGAACGACTGTCCGACGTCCTGCCCCGTTCTTGCACTCACGCCGTCCATCGGAGAAGCTCACTTTTTATGCCATTCACCTGTTTGTTGAAATGCTAACAAAAGGGCTAGACATTTTTCTTCATGTATTTCTGAAAATGCTAAAATGAATCTAAAGCAGATGTAGTACTATATTGTAAGTGAATGGAGATATAAGTAAAATGGATCAGAATGGTTGTGGTACTATGCAAGTATTTTTGCTTTTTCAATTTGTTTATTTGAAGTTCAAAGTGAATTGTTGAAGAAGGTTGACTCTATATGGACATCAAGTTGTTTTTTATGCTTCTCTCGCATGCACTCACAAATGCGCTCTCCGCACAATTTGCAAATTTGTTGTACATACAAAGTTCATGCGAATTCGAGCTTTTATGTCGAGAAGCCGTGAGCAAAAGTGCACAAATTTTTATATACTACCATCTTATAAAAAGCTAGAAGTTCAAACTAAAATAACAAAGTGGTTCGATTTTCATTAAAAAAAATATGCATGGTGTGCATTTTGTGTATTTTTCCTTTACAAAAGTGAAACAGAGAGAAGTTCAAATTCATAACTGCCAGAAGTTCATGTTCTGCATGGTGTGCATTTCATAAGAGAAAAAAAGAACAAAAAGGCAAAGTCTAAAATTTGTTGCTAAAAGTTCATGTGCCCGGCCCGAGAAAGTTCAAAATTCTTGTGAGAGATGTTAAACAAAAATATGTGACAGAAGTTCAAGACGAAAACAACGGGAAGTTCAACTAATACATGAAATGCGTTTCAGATAGGAATATAAGAAATAGAAAAACAAAAAGCTTAAAAGGTTTGTTGAAAAAGTTCAAGTGCTCTGTCCGGGGAAGTTCAAAAATTCTTGCGAGAGAGGTTCACCTTGTATTTCCATGTTCCATTTTTTCCGTATAAATATCGAATACATTTTTTTACTCAAAATATGAAAAGGTGAAGTTTAAATTGAAATAACAGAGAAGTTCGAAGTTTATTAAAACATAGGATTTACCTATTAAAAAAATAAAAAACACAAGCTATTTTTTGCACTTTTAGAAACAACTCATATACAAAAAAATGGTTCCTAGAAGTTCAAGTGCTCGACGAGGAAAAGTTTAAAAAATTCTTGTGAGAGAGCTTCACCGTGTATTTAGATGTCAAAAATACAAAAAATGTTGTTTTTTGTGTTTTATAATAATTCTCTCAAACCAGAGAGAAGTTCAGAGTGATAACGATTGGAAGTTCACGTACTACATGGTGTGTATTTCATATAATAAAAATACAATAAAGTGAAACTGAGTGAAGTTCAACAGACATGTCCCAGAAGTTCAACTACTTCACGCGGTGCAAAAAACAACACGTCAAAAAACTGCACGTCAAAAACAGAGTGAAGTTCAAACAAACATGCCCCAGAAGTTCAACTACTTCACACAGTGCATTTTTGTTCGCGATGAACACATAAATTATGATCTCGCCATTTTTTAATTTACCTCAAAACGACAGGAATATCATTTATGTAAGTTCAAGTCCTCGGTCGGAGAAAGTTTAAAAAATTATTGTGAGAGACGTTTGTACAAAAGGAATATTATTTGTGTAACACTAACGAATGGATGAGAAAATTACAAACAAAAATACGTCACAGAAGTTCAACGTGAAAACAGCAGGAGGTTCAACTACTACGCTGAATGAATTTTAGATGAAAAACTTTTAAAATCGTCACGAGTATGAAAGGATGATCAACACGGGAAACTTTGCGTGCTTACAGCAGCTTTCCATCGGTATATCACCTGCTCAATTCCGGTGAATGGATGTAGAGTTACGAGCAGTGGATGGAGACCTACGAGCAAAAAAATCTCATGAAAAACATAGTGTAGTTCAGGTACACGCGCCGAGAAGTTCACGTTCTTCACGCGGTGCATTTTCGAAGAATCTGTTTCGCGATAAAGGCAGAACGCATGATCCCGCCGTTTTCGAAATTATTTGAAAACGGCGAGGAATCACAGAAAACCGTCAACATGAAAAAGTTTTGCATTTTCCGTAGCTTTTCAGCTGTATATTATTTGCCCCATTCCGATAAAGTTTGTCGAAATTATGGGAAAATACGTTTTTCGCTATTTTCGAAACTGACTTAAAACCATAAAGAATTGGGAGAAACAATACATACCAAAAAGTTTCGCATTTGTTCAAGCTTTCCAACGCCATATCATTTGCTGCATTCGGACACACGGTTAAAAAATTACTCTTAAACCATTCAAAATTAGAAAAAAAAACTTTCAAGATGAAAAAGTAGCGCATTTTCATAAGCTTTCCAACGCCGTATCATATGCCTCCATTGGATTAGCCATTTAGAAATGACATCGAAAAAACGAACTCAGCTATACGGTTTACGAAATTTTACATTTTTTCAAATTACTCTTTAACCATAGGGAATTAGAGAAAACTTTCAACATGTGGAAGGAGCGGTTTTGCAGCAGCTTTCCAACGCCATATTATATGCCTCATTCCGATAAACGGTTTAGAAATGCGATCGAAAATACGATTCACGTTTTTTGTGCGAAGAAAAAACAGTTTTCAAAACTGCTCTTAAACCGCTTATATTTTGCCAAAAATTTAAGTTGGTTCATGATATTGGGGTCCATAGCTTTCCAACGGTATATCGCAAGCGCCATTTAGACAATGTTGGCGGAAGTTCAACCTAGTTCACAGGGAAGTTCAACGTGGTACTAGCAGGACAGGTCAGGTTGTGATCAGAATATTATTCTGATCCCGTGATCAGAATATTGTTTATATATATAGTCATTGATCTCTTATGCTAAAGTAAGAATTCAATCACAATTTCAAGTATGAATCATAAACTTCATTGAGGACCAACAAACTCTAATCTCAGTCATTGAGGCAATTGCAATTTATCATAACATACAAAAGAGTCAATATAAGAGCTTTTCAGCAAGTCCACATACTCAACCATCTTTTAGTCTTTCATAATTGCTAACACTCACGCGATATTTATGGTGATGAAGTTTTAGTCGGACACAGAGAAAGATAGAGGCTTATAGTTTTGCCTCTCAACATTTTACCTCAAGGGTAATGTCAACAATAATAGTTCATGAAAACATACATCCAATTAGCTATATATATCAGGATCTTTCCAACACATTGTGCTTGCCAAAGGATAAAATGTAAAAAGGAAAGGTGAATATCACCATGACTCTTTGCATGAAGTATAAGACAAGAATAAAAGATTGGCCCTTCGCAAAGGGAAGCAGAGGTTGTCATGCGCTTTTATGGTTGGATGCACGAAATCTTAATGCAAAAGAACGTCACTTTATATTGCCACTTGTGATGTGGACCTTTATTATCCAGTCCGTCGCTTTTATTTCTTCCACATCACAAGATCGTATAAAGCTTATTTTCTCCACATTAATAAGTCATAACATATTTAGAGAGAAAATTCTATTGCTTGTACCGATGACAACTTACTTGATGGATTTTACTCAATCCATGGGTAGATATAGTGCACTCTCATGGCAAAACTAGATTTAGGGAAATTTGGAAGCACAAGTAGTATCTCTACTTGGTGCAAAGAAATTGGCTAGCAAGAGAGAGAAATACAAACTCAATATGTTGAATGATCCATGACAATATAATTTATCTCAAATGTAAGAAAACATAACCCATTACGTTGTCTTCCTTGTCCAACGTCATCTCTTTAGCATGTCATATTTTAATGAGTGCTCACAATTATAAAAGATGTTCAAGATAGTATATTTATATGTGAAACCTCTCTTTCTTTATTACTTCCTATTAATTGCAACGATGACCAAAACTATGTTTGTCAACTCTCAACAACTTTTATTCATCATACTCTTTATATGTGAGCCCATTACTCTCCATAAGATCCATATGATCTATTTATTTCTTTTTATTTTATTTTATTTCCTTAAGATTATAACAAAGTAATCAAGCCCTTGACTCAACTAATCTTTATTATATATAGCTTACGGACTCGATTACATAAAAGGATCATAAAGGTAAACTCACAACTAGATCATACTAAACCTAATAGAAGACACCAATTTGTTTTGGTCCATTAAAATTTAGTTCATCAACCTAGGCTAGTTTTGCTGCATGATTTTTTTACCAGTCCTCGCATTAGAGGCAAAAGCTCCCCCCCCATCATGTTAGAATCCTGGCTTCGGGACAATGTGATGTTCAGCCTCGCATCGTGGCCGTGGAACCAGACTTGCCAACGGTCATACTCCAATGCCGCGAGCTCTGCCGTCGGTCATACTCCAATGCCGCGAGCTCTACCGTTTGAAACGACCCAATCCATTTCCACTAGTGGGTCTCTAGGTCTCAAAGTCCAACTGTAATCTTTTTTTAGAAATGGAGGAGAACCCCCAGCCTCTGCATCTAGACGATGCATACAGCCACTTTATTAATTATTCACACAAGACCTTACGAGGTCATAAAACAGTAAGACTAAAACCATCGTCTAGGCAACATTTGTCGCTACTCCTATCCAGTTGATATAGGAATGCTGATAGTCTGGGCCTAATACCAAACAGACCTCGCAGCCAAACCTAACATCTAAGACCTGAGATCCCAACCAGGACGCCTGCTGGGTATGGGGCACCCACTAGTCCGGCGCACTCCTCAATCAGGACGCCTGCCGGGTATGAGGCCGCCGCAACCACCTGCCACCAATCCATCTTTAGTTATGTACTGCTGCATCTAACTTGCCTGGTCTAGCTGCCGTCGACGCCACCATGACACCAGACAACGTCACCATCCTGCGCTCGTCCATCGCCACACGCCCACCGGCGAGACCCCGCTGCTCCATGCCGCTGAAACCGGCCGTTGTCGATGTACCAGATACCACGCCGCTCCTTCGACGTGAAACACCACCTGCTGCCACTGGTCCCATCCCCTCCGCTTGCAGTTTCTCAAACCGAGCACCCAGACGCCCCAGACGGCGCCTCCAAGAAGCGTATGACACACGCAGTGCCGCTGCCACCCAATCTGAGGAGATTTAGAGTTTTCACCCGGGCATGGGGTCAGGGTGGAGGGCAAGGACCTCAACGACGCCTGCAAGTAGGAGAACCGCGACCCTGGTCGTTTCCACCATCGGTATGAACAAGTCATCCAGAGTTTCCTCCGGTCCGATGTCACCTCTACCAGCCCCCGCGAACGCACCGAGGCCGACGACCGCGTTCGTAGGCCACCAAATGCAGCGGGAGAGAGCCTGCAGCGTGGAGGAGATCCACCAGCGACTCACGGCCCACGCGGTCAAGACGCCGTCCATCCACCCATCGCGAATGTCGCCAGCCGAGGGCGCCATCGCCATGCCTAACGGGGCCACCGCCCTTGGTCCAGGTTCCTCCATGAAGGCCGGAGTGGCGAGATCCGCCGCGAGCGACGAGATCCGGCACCACACGGCCGACGCCATCGCCCAAGCCCGCCGTCGACCGATCCCACCGCCGCCAGGAGCCCGCACGCTGCCGAGAGTCCCACACCCATGGATCTGGGCACCCGTGCACCGCCGTGAGTCCGCTGCCTCTGGGATCCGCCACACCGTCGTGAGGGCCGCACCCCGCGGATCACGATGTGCGCCCCGGCGTGGATCCGAGAACGGGAGGAGAGACCTTCCGCCGCCGCCGCCGTCGCACGCACGGGCTTTACCCGGTGCCAACCATCGGCAGCGGCAGAGGGGGAGAAGGGCTCTGGAGGGACTAGGCGGCGGTGGCGGCGGAGCCCTCCCGAGTCACCCGCGGGGGAGGCGACGCAAGAGGGACCATAAAATTTTCAAGAGCAGCTGATACCCCAAAAGGAAAGCGAGTTCATGGTGGTGAGGTCCTACGGGGCCAGAAAAAAACTTGCTGCTCGCTGACCCCTTTGACTTTTATTACATACACACTCGTGCTCTGATTATAATTGTACAGTCCTCCACCGTTTCGACTTCGGATTACGAAACAGGACCTTCTCTGTTCGTGAACGACACGAACCAAGCAACATACCACCGCGCCGCCGAGTATATAATATACCAGCAAACCATGGCAAAACTCCCCTCGTCATTATAATAAACCGTGGCTCCGTGACCAACGTAAACGTGCCATGGTGGATTCCTCCACGCCAAGTGCAAGCAAACGGCACGCCATGGCGCCGGCCCCTTGGTCCGACCTCCACGGCGAGCTCCTCGTGTCCATTGCCGCCACCGACGGCGTGTCTCTGAGAGACTACGCATCCCTCCGCGCCGTATGCACCACGTGGCGCGCCGCCCTGGCGCCACTGTCGTACCCGTCCCTTCTCTCCCTCGTCCAGGGTGGCCGCAGCCACAGCGCCTCCGTTTTTTCGCTCCCGATGCGGCGCACCTTCCACCTCCACACGGGGTCCTCCGCTATCGTCGACCCCGAATGCAATTTCTATGGCCGTGCCCATGCTCGACTCGTCGGCTCAGGCAACGGCCGCTTCGCCATCGCCATCGACGCGCGGGGCACCCGAAGCACGACGCTAAGGATCATCCTTGTCGATCCTCGCGCCGGCAACATGGTGCAGCTCGGATCTCCGGCAGGGGGCAAGGCATCCGTATGCAAGATCGTGTTTGCTTCAAACAAGAGCCTGAACCCACGCAACCACAACGACAACTGGAGAGCCGTGGCTCTGTACGACCACAACAGCAGGGTAGCGTACATCGATACCGGCGGCGGCGGCAGCACTGAAGACAAGAAGTGGACGACCGTCAATGTCGCTGATGGGAATTGCTACGACGACATGGCCTTCAACGCCGAAGGGGACAGGGCGTATTTTCTCAGTTCATGTGGCAACGTGTACGTCCTCCTCATGCCACGCGGCGGCCGGCCGGCGGCCGTAATCGAGCCCTTGGCGACCCTCATGCATGACCCCAACCCAACCACCGCCTACGCCGCGCCCTACGACGTTGTGTCCCCAAAGATGGTCACCAAGCACATCTTCCTCCGCCAAGGCAGCCTGTACCAGGTGTGGAAGAACACCAATGCCAACGTCAACATGGGCAGCGGCTACTTCAGGATGTCGGCCGACGAGATTTTCGTCCTCAGGTACGACACGGAACGCTGGCCATGCTGGGACGTGGTGAAGGATCTAGGAGGCTGCTCCGTGTTCCTCGGCAAGAGCAGCAGCCCGGTCGTGGTGCGACCCGTTGTCCCAGAGGTGAGAGCTGATTGCGTGTACTGGATAGACTGGCTGGGCGTTCCGATGGTGTGTGATATAGCTACCGGGGCCTCCAAGCCATGGGTGCTTCCTAATTGCATGTGCAAAGGTGACTGTTGGTACTTCGGTCATGACGACACGACGAGCATTGATGTTTGAGGTGTGAGGAGAAGAAGATTTGACTCTTTGTACATAATTCAATGAATGAGAATGGGATTATCATGGTTCCAAAAAATGTGCAGGTCCACATGGCTATCAAAATTGTATTCTTTCCGGCAACCACATCTTTCCTACCACTGGCAGAGCTTTGTCCAAGAGCTCAGGAGCGCTTGCTCATGGCTGAAAATATATCTTCTACTCCCTCCGTCCCATAATTTAAGACATTTTCTGACACTCGGACTGTTTTTTTTTGTTATGAAAAACACAAAACAAGCATGTTCTCCTTACGATGATTTTCATTTATAGGCGATTTGTTTTCTTCTTCTTTTTAATTTTGTACGAGGGCAAATGATAGATCTTAGTTATTATAAAGAGAAATACAGAATTTAATGCACAGTGGGTGAAATGATGCGCTTCTCGTGATCTCTACTTATAAAAAATATTTTGGGCATTCCTTTCTCCATTGCAAAAGAAAGAGGAAAATATAAGGTTCGGAGGGGAGAGGCTAGTGACCGAGGACGTTTTCCCTTCTAGTTTTTCTGCTCCAGTTGTGTTGTATCTTAAGTGTTTAATTCCAGGTCTTAGCACTTGAGCAACTAACCTGGGTTTGGTATGCTGTTTGGTGGTTAGCGTTTTCGTTCAGGTGGTAAAACATGAGCGGACACATGATGTGTGTATACATTTATTAGGAACGAGGCGTATCAGGATGACTTGACTCGGTCTAACAATAAATAACTGCTGGTTTGAACAAGGGAAACGTTTCCCCACGGTGCGCCGGCCGAGCGTTTGGGCCGGTCGCGTGCGAGTCGGGTGCATGAAATTGGATCGTGCTGGATCCTTTCACGCAGAAGGGTGCCACGACCACGGCCCACGTGGGCTGGCCGGCCCACGCCCGCGTTCGGCTTGCTTTATCCTCTCACATGGGTGTCTCTGTTTTCTCCGTCTCTCGATCCCATCTCTTTCTTTTTGCTTCATGATGACGGCGAGCCGCGGCGACCTCGGAGATGTGCAACGGAGGCGAGGCGATGTGCGATGGGGGAGCCACCACGCATCTCGTTGCAGCCGAAGCTCTGGCGAGCTCCGCCATGGCCGTTGACGTCTCGTGCTAGAACCAACACCACCCATGCTGATACCAGCCACCGTGATTGCTGGAACCGGCATCATTTTTTATTACAACCGATGAGTTTTTTGCTGGAACCGGCATCTCGTACAGACTTCTGTGACCCTCGACCGGATGGTGGTGGAGGCATTGCAGAACCTGCTGCACGCGCTCATGCTACAACCGCTAACCAAAAAGCTTCAAACAAGATAAAAAAAGTTTCAACCAGATATATGAAAAGCTGCAAGCAGTCATTGCCATGGCGGAATGCTACAACCGTCGACATAGAATGCTACAACCGTCTTCGTTTTTTACTGGAACTAACCAAATTTTGCTGCCATGTCTTTTTGATGGAATCATTTTTGTACCCCTTTTTTGCTACAACAGTTTTTGTTTTTTGTATCGGCACTGTCGTTTGTTACATCCTTTTTCATGAGATTGTCGAGACCCTGCGACTGTGTGTTTTGCTACAACCTTGTACAGTTTTTTGCTACAACCTCGTGTATTTTTTGCTACTACTAGAGACGCCCCTAGCTGGATCACAAGTTGTTTATGCTACAACCATTTTGTAGTTTGCTGCAATCAGTGTCAATTTTTGCTATCACCGGCTTCTTTGATTTTTCTGGAACCAATGCTCGATTTTTCATTTTTGCTACCACTAGCATTTCAAATTTGCTGGAACAAGCTTCAATTTTTGCTACCATCAGGTTTTTGGTTTGTTGGAACGGCATCAATTTTTTCTAATTTTGCTACCAACGTTTTATTGGTTTTTGCTGGAACCGTCAAGAATTTTTGCTACGATCGGTGAATTTTTTTGCTGCGACCGGCAAATTAAGGATGAGGAACAACACAAGCTCTACGACGGGTGCTGCGGCCGGCGACGTGCGGCTCTGCGAGCCGCGGGGGGGGGGGGGGGGGGGGGGGGGGGGGGGGGGGGGGGGGGGGGGGGGGGGGGGGGGGGGGGGGGCTCTCTGGAGATGCGCCGCGGGGGCCTTGCTGGAGCTGGGCCTCGCCGGAGATGCGCCGCGGGGGCCTTGCTGGAGCTGGGCATCGCCGGAGATGCGCCGCGGGGCCTTGCTGGAGCTGCGCGGTGCTGCGAGCCACAGGGGATCTCGCCGGAGATGCGCCGTGCTGCGAGCCGCAAGGGATCTCGCCGGAGATGCGCCACGGGGCCTAAGGAAGAAGAAGCTGGGGCGATTTTTTTTGCTCCAGATCCAACTCTCGCGTGGCTCGCATCGAGCGGCTATGGCTGGACCGGCCGAAAGTTTCGGCCGGTGCGCCGGCGCCTAGCGGTGCCCTTCGAACAAATTGAGATTCAACACACATTCTTTTAGGCCTTAATTGTGGCAGAGAGATTCTTGATGATACCAGCTAAATGATCAATGATCAAACTGCCTCGGCGCTATGAGGTTGACTGAAGCAAGTGGAGCGCGCTGTTGTGCATAGTCTGTCAAGTTTGGGGTTCCCACTCCCACAAACAGTGGGGGCAAGTTATCTCGCCGCAAGGTTGCCTATGTTGCTAGTCTGGAGAGCACGGTGGCAAGCAAGAGCATCGCTCTAATGACCAAGACTTGGTCTTCACTATGAATAGCAATAGCTCTGAGAATTTAGAGTATAAGAGTGCAAAATAACTTTTCTGTTACTTGTAAAAGAGTATGCAGTGAGGGGGTTGAGACTATAGTAGGTGTAGATGAGGCTATTGTCCATTTAGCAGAGGAGATGGATGGGGGTGAGAAAGAAGTTCAGAATAGGAGGCAGGAGTTTGTAGGAGAGGAAAAAGAGGAAGGTGGTACACCAACGGAAGCTACCGACCCTGGAGTTGCCGGTTAACTGACGGGCACGCTTGATGCTGCCCGTTAGAAGCCATGAAAATTTTGAGTTGGAACTGTCGAGGCTTGGGGCAACCTCATACAGTTCAAGAGCTTGTGTGTCTAACTAAGACACACCGTCCCATTGTTATCTTTCTTTGGGAAACTAGAAAAAATAAAGACTATGTTGAGCTTTTGCGTTATAGGTTGGTATGAACAATTTGTTGAATGTTTCTAGCTATGGTAAAGGTGGAGGGCTTGCTGTATTTTGGGATGAAGCATACTCCTCTGAGTTGAACAAATATGATGAACACTTTATTGTTATGTACGACGCCAAGGGAGGGAGGTGGGTCACAAAGTGGAGGTCACTTTTATTTATGGAGAACCTAAGACGAACCTAAGACGAGCCAAAGGTACGTTATGTGGGGTCTCTTGAGACGGATTAAACCTCTTGGTGTTGGACCTTGGTTTATGATGGGGTATTTTAACGAAGCTATATGGCAAAATGAACACTTTTCTCGTCATAAGAGGTCTCCTGGACTCATGGCTAATTTTCGTGATGTTTTGTCGGATTGTAATTTATATGATTTGAGCTTTAAATGTGTTCTATGGGCATATAATCACAAGGAGGGCAACAAAAATGTAGGTATGCCTTGTCCGTGTGGTTGCTTGCCGCTTTGGTCTTTTATTTTCCCACGGTGCAAGGTCTCTCATATTACAAGAGCATCTCTAGCAGACCCCTTATAAGGATAGCCCTTATAAGGGGTTTACAGTTTGCATTTTCCCTCTTATAAGGGACGAATTTGGCTATGGAAGAACAAAAACCACATATGAAACTTTATAATTTGAAAAAAAAGGTTTAGCGCAAGAGATGAACATGTAACAACAGTAGATAGAAGTTGATCATCGATACATGTATGAGTTCATTAATTTACATAGGCTAGATTCTTGCGCGTCAGACTAACCCTAACTGCCCAATATGGGGCTCACCAGAGCCCTCCGGGTGCGGTGGCGGCGATCACTCGTTGTCATCGTCAGAGGAGGTGAGGTCGATGAACATGGAGTCTTGCGCATCGACTTCGCGACGTCATGCCTCCATCTTCTCGTCGAACTCCCACGGCCTGGCGAGGCCCTGCTCGTATAGGACCTGGTCGATCTACTCATCCCAGTAGCATCGCTGCGCCACCTCCTCGTCCTCCCGCGCACTGCACTCGAGAATCGCCGCCTCAAGGGTGTCCGACTCGGAGGGGGCAGGTAGTCCTCCGGCCTGACGACGCAGGTGCGTGGCCACTCTGCCTCGGGCTCCCTCTTCACCGCGCTGAGCAGCGGGAGCTCCTCCGTCTCCCTCTTGACCGTGCAGAGCGACGGAAGCTCCTCTGCCTCCCTCTTAGCCTGCGGCAGCGGCGTGTGCGAGTTGCTCTCATCGGAGGAGCTCCCCGCGCTAACGAGCCGAGCCTACCATCAGTCATACTCCTCTGTCTCACGGCGGCAACTTAAGACCTCGGTTCGTGTACTATCGGGCGGACCTCTTCCTCGCCGCGTTGGCAAAGACATAACGGTTTCGCTGGGGGTCCTCACCGCCGCCGGAGCTCCACATCCCATGCCACATGGTGGCGGATCTGTCGCCGTTAGCGGAGTGGGGTGGCGGATTTGGGTTGCCAGCGGCGAGAAATCAGATGGAAAAGGGGGTTTGCGGCGGCGGGGGTAATTGGGTTTCGCCCTGTATAGCGGCGACGAACCCGTAGATTACTGCGCGGGTTTTTTTGGTCACTTTAAAAGTATTACGGGCGGGACGACTGCACGGGGTCTGATCTGGCCCCCAAAAAGGGCCAAACCCATATAGGCATCGGAATTATACCAGTCGGGAGCCTTTAGAGTGTGTGCTAGAGATGCTCTAAGGTCCAGGTCTGGGCATTGCTATATTTTTACTGAGTTGTTGGGTAAGGTGAGAGGTGGTAGGTGTCGTGGATCTAAGACTGACAGTAGAATGGGGGGTAGGTATGAGGAGGCAAGATCCTAGCTATTGTGAAGTTGTACACACGAGTTTTACGAGTTTAGGCCCTTCGCGGAGGAAGTAATAGCCCTACATCTCGGTGCCCGGAGGCGGTCGACTGGATTATGTAAGTGTGTGTTTACAGGGGATGGAAACCCTTGTGCCAGTGGAGGGGGTGGCTTATATAGAGTGCGCCAGGACCCTAGCCAGCCCATGTTACAAGGGGTTTAAGGTACATTAAGAGGGGGGCGTTACTGGTAACGCTAGTAATTAAGTGACCTAAATGCCTATTAAGTCTATGAAGTAAATGTCCGACCGTTATCATGCAGAGTGACTTTAGGTCTTCTGTCTGTCGAGTGATAATTGTTGTGGTCGAGTGACCTTGAATCTTCCGAGTGGAACGACTTGTAGTCGAGTGGATGATGATATCCCTTGAATGCTTCTGGCTTTAAGATGATGTCCTAGGGGAGGGTGTCTAGGTCAGGCCTATGACCCTACCCTAGGTACATAGCTTCATCATTAGCCCCCGAATGGTTCAGGGCTTGAGTGGAGAAGGAGTTGAGAACACCTCCGATTCAATTTTCGCGCTTCGGGAGCGTCTTATTGGGACCAAATGAACAATCATGATGATTTCAACTTCTTTTTTAGTCGCCTTGATCCATTCTTGGTTCTGCCGAGTGAACTTTTACTACGATGTTTTGAGTACTGATATGGAAAAAATCTTCCGTCTGACAGGTTGCCCTGCTGTTCGCGGATATTGTGGGATTCTTATTTTGGGGAAGCGCGCGATACGGAGGAGGCCGCAATAATCGGACAGGATTAGGCAAGGCCGCCTCGATCACCGTGCCACCTTTTTCGCCACGTACCTCGCACGCGACAGTTGCGGGATTTGATAGGATCATCTGGATCCACAGGTCAGCCACTCGGAAGCGGCCTCATATAAGGTGCCGGATTGGGGTTTTCTGCACAGTGCGTTACCATTCTTCTTCCGTCTCCTCTGCTTTCTCCGCCACATCCACCTCTACTCCCGGTGTTGCTGCTCTGTTCGAGTTTCGCCCGCGGCCATGGGGAAGGAGAAGACGGTGGCTCTGGAGAGCGCGAAGAAGGCGACGGCGAAGGCGAAGGGGAAAAAGTCCAGACGGGGCAGATCTTCGTCGAGGTCCGGCCTGCCGCACGACTGGATTCGGTCGATGATTAGTCAGGATGCCATCGATGATCTGGTCGAGAGGGGACTGATTCCCCACGAGTCGGCGTGGCTCTCGGAAGGCGAGACCGAACCACATCCGCGAGAGGGTGAGTGCGTTCTCCTCGCCACCCATGTTGACCATGGATTTTCTTTGCCTCCCCATCCTTTTTTTCGGGGCTTCCTGAACTTCTTTGGAGCACAACTCCACCACTTCACCCCCAACACTATCGTATATCTCGCTGCCTACGTGTCCATGTGCGGGAACATCTTAGGTTGTAGGCCACACTGGGGTCTTTTCAAGCACATTTTCACGTGTCGTTCCCAGTCGGTCAAGAAGGCCAACCCGAGTGACGAGAGGACGCACATGATTTAGATGTGTGGGGGTCTTGGGATTCAAATGAGAGGCAAAAACACTTTCCCAGCCATGATCCTTCCTGAGTCGGTCCGAAGATGGCAGTCGACCTGGTTTTATTGCGAAGACCAGCCGACTCCAGGTCAGTTGCCGCCTTGAAAGTGACCCCATAGGAGAAAGCGCAGGTGAAGGTGTTGGTTGAGCGGGTGGTCCAGCTCATCCGCAACGGCATGACCGGTATGGATCTTTTGGAGGTCTTCCTTAAACGACGCATCCATCCGCTCCAAGCCCGTGACCATCCGATGTGGATGTACTCGGGTATTGAGGATTCCACTCGGATCCACCCAGAGGAGGTCGACGAGGACACCGTGGAGAAGTCGCTGAAAAGCATCACTGGCAACAAGGATAACCCCAGGGGGTCCAGGAGAGTCCCTCCGTTCGACAACTCACGCCAACCAGACAAGGTCCAACTCTAAATTTCCGAGTGTTCTCTTGATTCATCATGCAATTGCTCATTGACAACCAACTGATTTTTGCTTCGCTTGTTATCTTTCAGACCCTTACTGAGATGTACTCGATGCCCAACGGGGGGCAGGAGCAGGATCCGGAGGGGGAGGCGAGCGGAGGTGAGAGCGGCGAGTGGCACCCTGATGAAGAGGAGGACGAGGAGAGTGACGACCCGAGTGATGAAGAAGAGGTCGACTCACCCCCTCGTAGGGAAAAACGATCCAAGCACGCTCACGACCCGGCAAGCATCCACGACAAAGCGACCGCACTGACTGGACAGTCGTCGAAGCGCCCACAGACGTCTTCTCTAGTGCCGACTGAGAGGGCACCGAAGCAACCAAAAGCTGCACCGTCTCCAACGTCGACTGATAAGGCACAGAAACAACTGAAAGCCGCATCATCCAAACCGCTGAAGGCTTTGCCCAAGATCAAAGTGGCCATTCCTACTGTCTCTGGGTATTAATCAGACCTGATCCTTTGGTTGACTCGGTGCGATAGACGTGACCGACTGAATATTTAAATTTTGCAGAGCTGCTACCTCGGGGACTTCCACCTGCAAGTAAGAAGATGAAGAAATGGAATATGCAGTCACCAACAACCCAGGTACAACCCTCGTAATCCTGTCTTTGGTTACTTGGTCGATTAAATTCTGATGACTGATCTGGGGTCGACTGATCTCTTTGCATCTCCTCCCAATATCATTGAGCTTCCAGATGATGACGAGGACGTGCCGCTGAGGCCCAGGAAAAACAAGAAGGCCCAATCGGAACCGGCGGCAGAGCTACTAGTTCAACAACTTGAAGATGTGAGTGATACATGTCCGTCGTATCTATAATTTTTGATTGTTCCATGCCAATATTCTACAACTTTCATATACTTTTGGCAACTTTTTATACTATTTTTGGGACTAACATATTGATCCAGTGCCCAGTGCCAGTTCCTGTCTATTGCATGTTTTTTGTTTCGCAGAATATCCATATCAAACGGAGTCCAAATGGGATAAAAACGGACGGAGATACTTTTTGGAATATTTGAAAAATTCCAGAAGAAAAATCCACGCGAGACGGTGCCCGAGGTGGTCACGAGCCAGGGGGCGTGCCCCTACCCTCGTGAGCCACCCGTAAGGCGGTTGACGCTCTTCTTTTGCCGCAAGAAAGCTAATTTTCGGAAAAAATCACGGCGAAGGTTTCAGGCCAATCGGAGTTACGGATCTCCATATATACACGAAACGGTGAAACAGAGCCAGGAGAAAACGCAGAAACAGAGAGAGACAGAGAGATAGATCCAATCTCGGAGGGGCTCTCGCCCCTCCCACGCCATGGAGGCCAAGGACCAGAGGCCAAACCCTTCTCCCATCTAGGGAGGAGGTCAAGGAAGAAGAAGAAGAAGGGGGCCCTCTCCCCCTTGCTTCCGGTGGCGCCAGAGTGCCACCGGGGGCCATCATCATCACCGTCACCTTCACCAACAACTTCACCGCCTTCACCAGCAACTCTTCCCCCCTCTGTGCAGCGGTGCAACCTCTCTCTTACCCGTTGTAATCTCTACTTAAACATGGTGCTCAACGCTATATATTATTTCCCTATTGTCGTGGTTTTGTCACGGCAGATGTCCTAGAGAAAGGACTTAGTCGTGGAGCCATCGCAACGGGTTAGCTTGAAGGGGTGAAAGCGGACACAGGAACGCAAGAGAGTTTATACTAGTTTGGCCCCTTCGA
This sequence comes from Triticum urartu, assembly GCF_003073215.2. NCBI lineage: Eukaryota > Viridiplantae > Streptophyta > Magnoliopsida > Poales > Poaceae > Triticum > Triticum urartu. The sequence goes on along the minus strand of NC_053023.1, from coordinate 34,261,167 downwards.
TGAAGGTAAAAGCCTACGTCTAGTTGTGATGGAATTGATGGGGTTTCGATGACCAGGGAGCAAACAAGCTTCGCCTATGTCTCGAGTTGTTGTCTGTTGTCCTTGAACCGCCGCCGGGTCGTCCCCTTATATACACGGGTGATGCCCGTCGGTTCACAGAGTCCCAATACCGGCTCATAGATGTGTCCGGTTTGGTCTCTACTTATTCCTAACTTACAATACAAGTTAAATCCCAACGCCGGTTTACGGCTACAGGCCTTGAACCGACCATGGGCCTTGAGCCCTCATATGCCTTCTTAGGCTTTAACATACTTAACTAATAACGAAGTTAACCCGGCCCAGATAGGCCGGTTTACGCCCAGTAGTGATATCCCCAACATTAGGCCCGAGATTGATTTGAACATGTTCATGTCAATCCTTTAGCAAAAATCTTCATCTTCAATATCTTCTTGTAGTTTGTTGAACCGCCGTGATGTCATCTTCTCTGGTCGTTGTAAACCAGCGTGACGTCACCTGTTATAAAGGACCTTAATAGGTCTGCGACAATTAAGGCGACATCTTCGTTTCCAAACCCACGGTCCCTTGATTTTCGCGCCTAACTCCTGTCCCTTGCCTTATAAATAGGACCGAAGGGTCATTTCTTTTTCCCCTCCGTGCCCTTGTGCTTCGTCTTCCTCGCGTCGCCCAGCTTCGGAGCTCCGCCGCCACCGTCAACCTCTGCATCAACCTTGGCCGCTGCATCAACCTGGGCGCACCAGAGCACCGCGGCAACCTTCCGCGTCTTTCTCATCTCCAGTAAGTCTTCTGTTCTTTTCAACACAGATCTGCTCTAGGGTTTCATGTTCTTCTAGTGTTCATCGCCTGTTTCGTGTTCATACGATAACTCCTAGATGCATCTGTGAATCCTTACTCTGTGTAGCGGTAGCTTTTAGCATCCGCCTTCAGTTTCATGCCTCAAGACCATAGATCTTTATGTATCTCTGCCCATTGATTCAGTACTGTTCTTTTTTGAACCTTGAATATTTTCCTTATTTTTTGAACTTGCTTCAGAACCGTCGCTGTAGAGAAGTCTTATGAAATCTGTTTCTGTAAACTTACTCATCTGCTTCAATGTTTAGACCAGGCGGTTTAACTTTGTAGAAAAAAATGCCAAACCGGTATATACCATTAGTCCCCTTATTGAACCGCCAGATGTTGTTGCTTCATAAAACTCCGGTTTAGATAGATCTGTCTCCGGTTTAACATTGCACATACCAATGTACCTTAATCAATGCATTTTTGAACCGGGATCATCTACCTTGTAGATTTCATCATGGCCAAGTAAGTATCTGAGTGCAACTGGGTTCCTTCTCGCGTCACAGAGGCTCAACTGGATGATTTAGTCCTGATCGGCGCCTTAGGCAGCAAAGATGCCATCCATTGGAGGGCTCCTGGCAAAGAATGCCCTCCCACACCTCAAGAAGGAGAGGTCGTCATTTTCGTAGATCACTTAGCCCGGGGCCTTAAGCCGCCCGGTTCTAAATTTTACCGGGACGTTTTAGCTGATTTTCAACTCCACCCACAAGACACTGGTCCCAACTCTGTTACAAACATGTGTCACTTCCAAGTGCTCTGTGAGGCGTTCTTTCAAGAGGAGCCCACAGTGGAGTTGTTCAAAGACTGTTTCCATCTAAACTGCCGTACTGAGTTTTCTGATGGTCCCAATACGGAATTGGGTGGTGTGGCGATTCAGAAAAGGAAAGAGGTCACATACCCTCATGCCAAGCTACATAGCCACCCCAAAGAGTGGAATCAAACATGGTTCTATTGCAAAGACACCTCCCCTGCTGGTGAAAATCCTTTGCCTGGCTTTCGTCCGGAGCGGCTTAGCAATACACACCCCTTTCCACAAAGGTTGACTGCCAAAGAGAGAAGCAAATACGCTCCTCAACTGTCCAAGCTCAGAGCCTTTATGGCCAATGGTTTAACAGGAGTTGATCTCGCTCGCTGTTGGATATCATGGAGCATACTACCCCTTAGTCAGCGCTCCGGTTTGATGTGCGAGTATACTGGCAGTGTTGATGACCCACTGCGACATGCCAACATCCAGCTCACCGATGAAGAAATCACAGAGGCTGTGAATAAGATGCTGAATGAACCGGAACACATATGTGCTAAAACCGGCCTGCTTCCCTTCTGTGCCACCAACAAACTGCCAGCTGTAAGAGTTTGATTTTTCTTTTTGCTGAATCTGTTATTGATATATCTGGTCATTGTTTAATATCAGTGTCTGTGTAACCAGGGCAATGATCCGTTTTGGAGCAAGAAACTGCCGCAGGAGAAACCAGAAAAACCAGACAAACCGAAAAGACCAACCCGGCAAAAGACTAAAGCTGTGAAGAAGACTGCCCACAGGAAAAGAACCACTGCATGCTCTAATCCGGCCCCTGATGATGATGTGGATAATCCGGACCTTGAGGTAGGGCTTATTTTTCATGCGTCTTATTGATGATGATATTTGTCAGGATGATGCCGAAGCCAGCCATGCTGATGCTGCAGAGGTAATTATTCTCTCTTCCGATTCAGAACCTTTGCCTTCACTAAAAATCCATCAGGCAAACCGGAAAGTTAAATTTTCTCATCCTCTTGCTTATTTGGATCCCAAATATCTTATGAAGACCCAACAGCATGAAGCTCGTCGCACAACCCGGCACAGCGGCCAGGTAGTTACCTCCGCCGGTTTACCGAACAGTCCGGTTTGGAAACGCCGTTTAGAGGTCTCTAATTTGCTTGTCAGTGCTTGTCCTAAAGCGGGCTGCTTTCGTCAACCTCTTAATCCATCTGACTCCGATTACCAGGTTACTTCCCACTCATCCTCTGGCGAGTCATCGGCTACTCAGCTGCCACCGCTCAAAACGGTGCTTGGGTAAGTTATACTTATCATAATATTTGCAGTACATCACCTTGGAACATATGCTGTATTTGATTTTGTTATTCCTTTCAGGGCCAAGCCTAGGCCAAGCAAGAAGGCTCGCCTGGACAAAGCGGCCGAAGAGGATGCCGTCCTGGAACCGGGCAAAACACCAGATCTTGAAGCGGCTATTCCTGAGGATATACCCAATGATCCACCGCAGCAGGACGATGATCTTATTGCTGAAGAGAGACCTATTGATATCTTAAGTCCTGTCAATCAGCCCACAAGCTCCATCCGGATTGAGAAATCCACTGGTCCGACAAAGCCTACTGACAAGCCAACAGCCCCAGTGCAAACCGGCGATACCAAGGATGATGAGGTTGTCATTATTGGCATTGGCCATACAGAGCCAAGCAATCCTGTCGCTTTGTCCAAACATACTGCCAAGGAAGAATTTGCTGCCTTTGGCAAAGGCAAGTGGAATGCTGATCTGGCGACTTACGTTGCTCTAAGCGCCCAAGATATCCATTCCGGCTACCTGAACCGGCTGTATACCAGTCGTGACTATGAAGCCGGTCTGGTTAACATGATGAAAGGTAAATATGAGGTAATTTCCATATGCTCTTTCCTGCTTGTATATTTCAATTCTTGTTGACGCTCCTATCTCCCGAGGGCCGGTTTGTAATCTTGTTTCAAACTGGGACTTACTAATATAAATCTTAATGCTTTGAAATTCGCTGATGTAGTCCCCAAGGGCCAGTTCAACTTAGCGTAGTTAAACCAGGACTTTAAGTAATTGAGATCGCCGCATCAGAATATATACGAGCAAATAGCCATTATCCCCCAAGTGCCAAGTTGAATACTTGTATTGATCTTGGGACTTTGTAAGAAATTGAAAGATGAAGATCGAATATGCATTAGCCCCCAAGTGCCAAGTGCATAACTTGTTATGTGGTTGGTACTTCAATCCTTGTACCGTTTTGCTGAATCATATAACTGTCTGCATGCAGGTTGAGCTGAAGACGAAAGAAAGCCAAGTTGCCAATCTCCAAGAAAATCTGAAATCCCAACAAGCTGAAACCTCCAAAGCAAAAGAGGAATTAACCAGCGCTTTAAGCGCCATGGAACAGCTTAAGGAGAGCTTCAAGAAGAAGCGGGCGGATTGGGCCACTGAAAAATCCGCTTTAATCAAACGAGCAGAAGATGCCGAGGCTGCACTAAAACCGGTGGCGGATGAACTGACCAGCATAAAGCAGCACGTGCATGCCATGACCACTGCTATCTTTGGTAAGCCGGTTTAACTTCTAAATTGATTCTGCCGTCTTACAGAGCTGCCGGTTTGTTAACCCTTTATGATATTTCAGGGACACGCATTGGTCACTTGGGGTCAGATGTGTGGAAGAAATTGAAAGCCGCCTATACGTTGATCGAACAACTGTACACTGGTGTACAACATATCATCTGTACTGCATCCCACAACAAACCGGCGCCCACTTTGATTCAGGACACTCTGACGAAACTGTCGGTGCTTCCTGCCCGGGTTGAAGAGCTGAAGAAATCTGCTGCTCGAACCGGCGCGATCAATGCCTTAATCCAGGCAAAAGCTTGGGTGCCGGATTTTGATCCTATTGAAGCGGCTCAGGGCTATCCCAGCTTGAAGGAAGACGGGTCAGAGTTTAGTGAAGCGGATCTGCGAGCAATAAACCGGGAGGTGCGTCCGCTAGCTTGTCAATTGGCTGAAGAAGCAGACTTGTCTCATTATCAAGCCCAATATGACAAGCAAAACAAGCGAGTAGCTGCACCAACTCATGAAGCGGAAAATCTTATCCCTCCAATCCGTAAGCATACTTACGCTCCCGATATTGAACCGTCGTTGCTGATCCATGATGAAGCTGTCTTTCGAGCATTAATGGGAATCGACTGGACAACTGTTGATGTCCAGCCGCTGGGTAGAGAAACTGAAGTTGAAGTGGCGCAGGATGACCCACAACCATTAGGCCAGGCTGGTGACCAAGCTTGAGCTGGAAGCTGGTTTAAAACTGCTTCTCCCTTGCGAAAAACAATGATCTTATTGTGGGCACCGTGTTGCCTTGTAATAGGCTAGCTGATACTCTTGATGTTGATATGCCTTCGTGCATAATTACTGCAACTTGCTCTTCCTTTGGGTGATGAACTTTCCAAAGTACTTTCTGCAATAAAAAATCTTAAAGTGCCACCGCGGTTGTACCGTCAGGCGGAATATGATGTCTGCATATATGAAATCAAAACATCTGAAATTTAAGTATATGACCAAATTTTTGAGATACATAATACCTGCCATCGTTGGGCGTGAAGTTGGCTTGGCCAATCTTGAAGCGGAGGTTTATAAACCCACACTGTTGGAGGAGATAGCAGCTCCTGTATATATATGATGCCGGTTTACCGTGTAAACCGTGTCGGGTTATAATAAACACCGCGTTATTCCGTAATAGGAAAAAAATCAAACCAAGCAAATAGTCTCCAGATTAAAAATGGACCGTGTTCCGTCAATAGACAGTGTGAACCAGTTTAAAATTTTGTCGGTTTAAAAAATGCAATAAAAGAAAGAAATATCTTTCAAAGAAAAGTGTAAAGCAAAGGCAATGACAAAACCGTTTGCAAAAAGAGGCTTATTTGAGCTGATCAGATGGCGTTACCATGGTCGAACACGACCAAGCTCCCGATAGGTGTAGCTATGGTTCAAGTCAGCTAGGTCCCCAAATGAAACCGTGGCATTTATGCCGATCAAGTGGCATGTCAATGGTTCGGGTTCGACCAAGCCCCCAAGTGATTCTGTGGCCTTAGGCCAATCAAGAGGCATGACTGGTTCAGACGTGACCAAGTCCCCAAGTGATCTGGTGGCTCTCGCCTATCAAGAGGTATTGCATTGGTTCGGACACGACCAAGCCCCCAAGTGATATAACATGATGCTTTTGAAAAGCTAACTCAAGGGGTAAACCGGAGGCCGCTTTAGAACAACTCCGTGTAACCACACATGATGTAAAAGAACAGATACCCCGCTTTAGCTGAGGTTCCGGTTTATTATATTTAATCATAATATATACATCGTCGTAATATGTACATAAGTAGAGCCAATGGCTCAGGTATAGTAAGGCCGAAGATGAGCTATGTTCCACGGCTTGTTGGTCTCCTCCTCTGATGTACGTGAGTCTTTATGCTCTCGAATATCGATCAGATAGTATGACCCATTGTGCAGATTCTTGCTGACCACGAAAGGCCCCTCCCAAGGTGGGGATAGCTTATGCATATCAGTCTGATCTTGGATGAGCCGAAGCACCAAATCTCCTTCCTGAAAGGTTCTGGTTCTGACTTGGCGACTATGATAACGACGAAGATCATGTTGGTAAATCGCCGATCGGGCGGCTGCTATGTCACGCTCTTCATCCAACCGGTCCAAAGCATCTTGCCGTGCTGTCTCGTTGTTCGCTTCAACATAAGCTGTCACACGAGGTGAATCATGACGGATATCACTGGGGAGAACCGCCTCCGCTCCGTAAACCATGAAGAACGGTGTGTATCCTGTTGATCTGTTGGGTGTGGTATTGATGCTCCATAACACAGATGGTAATTCTTCTACCCAACAACCCAGCATTCTCTGCAAAGGAACCATGATCCGGGGCTTGATGCCTCTCAAGATCTCTTGATTAGCCCTTTCTGCTTGACCATTGGACTGTGGGTGTGCCACTGATGAAACGTCAAGCCGGATATGCTCCCGTTCACAGAACTCCTTCATGGCACCCTTGGACAAATTGGTACCATTATCTGTGATGATACTGTGTGGAAAGCCAAACCGGAAAATCACTTTTTTGATGAACTGAACCGCCGTGGCTGCGTCACACTTGCTAACAGGTTCTGCTTCCACCCACTTTGTAAACTTGTCAACCGCCACCAAGAGGTGAGTCTTCTTATGTTTGGACCTTTTGAAAGGCCCAACCATATCCAGCCCCCAAGTCGCAAACGGCCAAGTAATTGGAATCATTCTCAATTCTTGAGCCGGCAGATGAGCACGGCTTGAGAACTTTTGGCAACCGTCACATCGTCTGACCAGATCCTCCACATCAGCATGGGCAGTTAACCAATAGAAGCCATGGCGAAACGCCTTAGCTACCAAAGATTTTGAACCGCGTGGTGACCACAATCTCCTTCGTGGATCTCACGCAAAATTTCACAGCCTTCTTCAGGAGACACACAACGTTGAAACACCCCTGATATACTGCAATGATGCAGCTCGCCATTGAAAATAGTCATGGACTTGGACCGCCGGACTATCTGTCGGGCCAGAATCTCATCCTCTGGTAACTCGCCCCGGTTCATGTACGCCAGGTAAGGAAGCGTCCAATCCGGAATGACATGAAGAGCTGCCACCAATTGAGCCTCCGGATCAGGAATAGCCAAATCCACTTCACCAGGGAGCTTGACCGACGGGTTGTGTAGCACATCCAAAAAAACATTGGGCGGGACCAGTTTGCGCTGAGAGCCCAGCCGGCTTAAAGCGTCCGCCGCTTAATTCTTCCGTCGGTCCACGTGGTCCACCTGATAGCCTTTAAAATGACCTGCAACAATATCCACCTCACGACGATATGCTGCCATGAGTGGGTCCTTGGAGTCCCAAGTGCCAGACACTTGTTGAGCCACAAGATCCGAGTCACCGAAGCACTTAACTCGACTTAGGTTCATCTCCTTAGCCATCCGGAGACCATGGAGCAAGGCTTCATACTCAGCTGCATTGTTAGTACAAGGAAACATTAAGCGAAGAACGTAACAAAACTTATCACCTCGTGGGGAAGTGAATACGACTCCAGCCCCCGAGCCTTCCAATTGCCTGGATCCATCAAAATGGATGGTCCAATATGTGTGATCTGACTTTTCCTCAGGTGCTTGCATTTCTGTCCAATCATTGATGAAATCAACCAGTGCTTGAGACTTCACCGTCGTCCGAGGCACATACTTCAATCCGTGCGGCCCAAGCTCTATAGCCCACTTGGCAATCCGGCCAGTCGCTTCCTGGTTCTGGATGATATCCCCCAAAGGAGCATAATTGACCACCGTAATTGGGTGCCCTTGGAAGTATTGCTTAAGCTTCCGGCTTGCCATAAAAACTCCGTACACCAGCTTCTGCCAATGCGGATACCTTTGCTTGGACTCAATGAGTACCTCGCTGATATAATAGACCGGACGTTGAACCGGATACTCCTTACCTGCCCCCTTTCGCTCCACTACAATAGCCACGCTGACCGCACGAGCATTAGCAGCAACATATAGCAGTAACGGCTCCTTATCAATGGGAGTGGCGAGCACAGGCAGATTGGCCAATTGCCGCTTTAAGTCTTCAAATGCTTCATCAGCAGCAGAACTCCAGACGAACTGATCCGTGTTCTTCAACATCTGATACAAAGGGATTGACTTCTCACCAAGGCGGCTGATAAACCGGCTTAATGCGGCAATCCGGCCTGCCAGGCATTGAACATCATTGATACACTTCAGTTTAGGCAGGGAGGTGATGGCTGTGATCTTCTCCGGATTAGCCTCAATTCCCCTGTTGGACACCAGAAAACCCATTAACTTGCCCGCCGGTACACCAAAGACACACTTGTCCGGATTAAGCATCATCTTGTACGTCCTTAGGTTATCAGAGGTTTCCTTCAAATTGTCAACCAGAGTCTCCTTCTCCCTGGACTTAACCACGATATCATCCACGTAAGCATGTACATTACGGCCAATCTGCTTGTGAAGACAATTTTGTACACATCGTTGATAAGTTGCCTGGGCACTTTTGAGCCCAAAGGGCATAGACACATAGCAGAAGGCTCCAAAGGGAGTTATGAATGTCGTCTTCTCCTGGTCCTTAACTGCCATTTTGATCTGATGATAGCCAGAATATGCATCCAAAAAACTTAAACGCTCACAACCCGCCGTAGCATCAATGATTTGATCAATACGGGGGAGGGCAAAAGGATCTGCTGGACAAGCCTTATTAAGATCTGTGTAATCCACACACATGCGCCAGGTGCCGTTTTTCTTAAGGACTAGCACCGGATTGGCAAGCCACTCAGGGTGAAAAACTTCAACAATAAAACCAGCTGCTAAGAGCCTGGCTACCTCTTCTCCAATCGCCTTGCGTATTTCTTCGTTAAACCGGCAGAGGAACTGTTTCACCAGTTTGTATTTAGGATCCACATTAAGGGTGTGCTCAGCGAGTTGCCTCGGTACACCTGGCATGTCAGAGGGCTTCCATGCAAAAATGTCCCGATTCTCACGGATGAACTCGATGAGCGCGATTTCCTATTTTGGATCCAAGTTGGCACTGATGCTGAACTGCTTGGACGAATCGCCAGGTACGAAGTCAACAAGCTTAGTTTCTGCTGCCGATTTGAACTTCAGGGCCGGATCATGCTCCGTAGTTGGCTTTTTTAATGGAGTCATGTCCGCCGGATCAACACTGTCCTTATAATACTTCAGCTCCTCGATGGCACAAACCGACTCTGCGTAAGCCGCATCTCCTTCCTCGCACTCCAAAGCGATTTTACGGCTTCCGTGAACCGTTATTGTCCCCTTGTAACCCGGCATCTTGAGCTACAAATACACATAACAGGGCCGTGCCATAAACTTGGCGTAGGCCGGTCGCCCAAACAGGGCGTGATATGGACTTTGGATTTTTCACCACTTCAAACGTCAATGTCTCCGACCTGGAATCATGATCATCTCCAAAGGCCACTTCCAGAGCTATCTTACCAACATGATATGCTGACTTGCCAGGTACTACACCATGGAACACCGTATTAGATGGTTTGAGATTTTTATCTGTTAGTCCCATACGACGGAAGGTCTCATAGTATAAGATATTAGTGCTGCTCCCTCCATCCATGAGCACTTTGGTGAACTTGTAACCTCCCACCTGAGGTGCCACCACCAGAGCCAACTGACCCAGATTATCAACCTGGGGAGGGTGATCCTCTCTGCTCCATATGATTGGCTGTTCAGACCAGCGTAGATAACGGGGCACGGCCGGTTCAACAGAGTTGACTGCCCGCCTCTGAACCTTCCGGTCTCGCTTGTCCAAGCTAGTGGTGAAGACATGGTACTGCCCACTATTCAACTGCTTCGGGTTGCTCTGGTAACGTGACTGTTGCTGCTGCTGGTTATAACCACCCTGGTTGTTCTGATTATTTTGATTATTATGTCCGCCCGGATTACCATTAAATCCTGAACCGGAATTTCCTCGACCGTAACCCGGCCCGGATCCTGAGCCACCGCCGGAGCCGTGATCATACCGGAAAGCATTAGAATTCTTGAACTCCTGCATAATAAATCAATCCTTCCAAAGGTGGTTTGCTGGCACCTCCTTCGTCCCATGTCTTGGACAGGGCTGGCTCAGTAGATAATTTAGGCGATCCGGGTTAGGGTTGGGTGCCCCACTGCGATTTTTCGGATTACCCTTGCGTCGCTGGCCATTGTCCTGCGCGTTGGTATTAGCCACAAAGTCCATGTTACCATCCGCTTTACGCTTGCCTCCACCACCATTGCCTGCCCAGTGATGCTGCTGAACTTTGGAGTTGCTGTTCCTCTTTCCCTTCCCTGCCTTGTCATCATCAGATTCGGGATCCTTGGTACTATCAGAATCGGCATACTTTACCAAAGCAGCCATGAGGGTCCCCATGTCAGTGCAATGGTGCTTCATCCGTCCCAACTTCAGCTTTAGGGGCCCAAACCGGCAGTTGCTTTCTAGGGTTAAGACTGCGGTGTCAGCGTTGATGCGGTCTGATGGATGCAACACTTGTGAGACCCAGCGCACCCAATGATTCGTCGATTCTCCTTCCTCCTGGACATAGGCAGCTAAGTCTACTATCGACTTGGGCTGCTTACATGTATCCTTGAAATTATTGATAAACCGGGCTCGTAATTGGGCCCATGAACTGATAGAATTGGCCGGTAAGCTTTTTAACCAAGTGCGGGCCGTTCCTTCAAGCATCATGGTGAAGTATTTCGCACATGCCGCATCTTCCACATCCAGCATCTCCATGGCCATCTCATAGCTCTCCACCCATGTCTCTGGGGGTTGATCTGCCGTGTAATTTGGTACCTTGCGCGGGCCCTTGAAATCCTTGGGCAGGCGCACATTGCGTAAAGCGGGGACAAGGCAAGGCACCCCCAAAGAGCTAGAAGTAACACAGGGTTCGACCGAAATAGTTGGACGAACCGGCATAAGCTGCCGAGCCTGATATTGTGCGGCTAACTCGGCCTCCCTGCGTGCTCGGGCCCGGTCCACCACTTCCTGAGCGTTATCAGAACCACCCGCCGAGTTGTTGCCGCGGGGTGCTCCACGTCATTCATGACTTGACACTGCCGGTTCCTCCATACGCCTGCTATAGCTCCGGCTTGGGCGAGGGGTCGAGTGGATCCGGTCACGGCTGTACGAGTATGCTTCCTGTTGGTCCAAAGCTGTCCTAAGAAGCTCCTTGACCCGTCGCGTCTCTATCGCCTGCGGTGAGTCACCTTCAATTGGAATGGCCTCCAGCCATGCAGCAGCGGCGACGAGATTGTCCATTGGGTTGGAGTAGTGACCCGGAGGTGTTGAAACAGCCTGAGGTATAACGGTGTTTTGACGAGGCGGATCCATCCGACGAGGCTGAACCGGCGCACCGGTCCCAGGAGCTTCCGCCCGGTTTCCCTCCAGCGGATTACTGGTTCCTGCTCCCGGGGTGTTGAAAAGGACTCTGGACTCGAAAACCGAAGGCAAACGGGATCGGTACTTCCTCCTCATGACTTCACGCGACACGTTCTGGTCCAACATGAGCCTCTAGGCTTGTGCGTCTAGAGCGGCCCGCTCTGTGGCCATCCTGGTATCCTCAGCTGCCAAGTCCGCCTTGGCCTGGGTGATCTGTTCCCTTACCTTTGCAATCTCCGCGTTGTGGACATCCCGATCCGCCGGATTAGCTTCCGCCATAAGCACAGCCAATGCATTAAATAGCTCTGATATAACTTGAGCCGGCGGGCGCACAGGGCCTCCTGCCCCGGCAGCCGTCGCCGCTGCTGAACCGGAGGTTGTTGCCGCAGCGGTCGAAGAATGAAGCGCTGCTTGTGTGCTGGCCATGAATATTCCAACTCGGTTGGGAAGATCAAAGGGGTCTGGAATACTGTCGCCGTCGGAACAGCCACCAATCCGGCCATCTTGTAGCTGATATAGAGATTCGGTTTCTCCGGTTGATGACTCATCGCCGGAGTAAATGACGGTCTCAGCGCCAGATCCCGATCCATCCTCATGACCTCCTCCATGGATGACTCCCACGAAGGCACGCTTCATGGCTGGTTTAACCCGGGCAGATCGCGCACGCTGAGCCATTTCGACGAGGTCGGTGCAGATATCCGGCTCAGGGCCCGGTTCTCTGATCTTGCCGATGAAAACGTGTATGCCACCAAAGGGGACCCGGTACCCGTACTCAACTGAGCCGGCCTCGGGGCCCCAGCCTGCATCGTCGATGTAAAGCTTGCCGCGACGACTCTTAGTCATCCGGCCTACGGCATAGCCCTCGAGTCCTTCGAAGCGGCCCTCCAAGAACTTGAAACCATCGTGCGATAGCCCCACGGTGGGCACCAACTGTCATGGTTTTGTCACGGCAGATGTCCTAGAGAAAGGACTTAGTCGTGGAGCCATCGCGACGGGTTAGCTTGAAGGGGTTAAAGCGGACACAGGGACGCAAGAGAGTTTATACTAGTTCGGCCCCTTCGATGAAGGTAAAAGCCTACGTCTAGTTGTGATGGAATTGATGGGGTTTCGATGACCAGGGAGCAAACAAGCTTCGCCTATGTCTCGAGTTGTTGTCAGTTGTCCTTGAACCGCCGCCGGGTCGTCCCCTTATATACACGGGTGACGCCCGTCGGTTCACAGAGTCCCAATACCGGCTCATAGATGTGTCCGGTTTGGTCTCTACTTATTCCTAACTTACAATACAAGTTAAATCCCAATGCCGGTTTACGGCTACAGGCCTTGAACCGACTATGAGCCTTGAGCCCTCATATGCCTTCTTGGGCTTTAACATACTTAACTACTAACGAAGTTAACCCGGCCCAGATAGGCCGGTTTACGCCCAGTAGTGATATCCCCAACACCTATGATGTATGGCTATCCTATGATGTTTGAGTAGATCCGTTTTGTCCTAATGGCTATTTGATGATCAAGATTGGTTTGAGTTGCATGTTTTATTATTGGTGCTGTCCTATGGTGCTCTCCGTGTCACGCAAGCGTGAGGGATTCCTGCTGTAGGGTGTTGCAATATGTTTATGATTTGCTTATGGTGGGTGGCGTGAGTGAACAGAAGCACATACCCGAGTAAGTAGGTTGTTTGCGTATGGGATAAAGAGGACTTGATGCTTTAATGCTATGGTTGGGTTTTACCTTAATGAATCTTTAGTAGTTGCGGATGCTTGCTAGAGTTCCAATCATAAGTGCATATGATCCAAGTAGAGAAAGTATGTTAGCTTATGCCTCTCCCTCAAATAAAATTGTAATAATGATTACCGGTCTAGTTATCGATTGCCTAGGGACAAATAATTTTCTCGTAACAACAAACTCTCTACTAAACCTAACTTAGTTGTGTCTTTATCTAAACAGCCCCTACTTTTTATTTACTTGTTTTTATTATCTTGCATACCTATCCAACAACACCTTCAAAGTACTTCTAGTTTCATAATTGTTCTAGGTAAAGCGAACATCAAGCGTGCGTAGAGTTGTGTCGGTGGTCGATAGAACTTGAGGGAATATTTGTTCTGCCTTTAGCTCCTCATTGGATTCAACACTCTTAGTTATCGAAAGAGGCTACAATTGATCCCCTATACTTGTGGGTTATCAACACCTTTTTCTGGCGCCGTTGCCGGGGAGAAATAGGGTGGGGTGAATATTCCCGTTGTGTACTTGTTTGCTTTATCACTAAGTAATTTTTATTTGCTGTTCTTAGTTGTTCTTTATCTTTATTTATGGATATGGAACACGAAATACCAAAAAAATTAGGTGTACTTGCTACTCATGGAGATGGGGAACCTCCTAAAACCCTCGATGCTGGTGATGTGAAAAATATTATGTACTACTTTAATAATCCTGAGAAACCCCCATTCAATTATGTAATGGGAGTAACGTTGGATCAACGTGAATACTTTAGGGATTATCGCTTGACACAAAAAGGGAAACTATTATGGGATCAAATTCATATATTGAAGTGGTATGCTCGGCAAGTATGCTTGAGTTATGATATTACTTGTTTCTCCAGGATGAAGGCTCCACACCTTCCCTTTTCATGTGAATTTAATGATAATGAAACCTTGGCTTCTTATGCTAGAGGTATATATGATTACTATGATGTGGAACAAATAGGAGAATTTGTTGCTTTTAAGGGTGCTTATGAAATTGAATCTTTGTTTGAAAAGAATGAAGCTTATGATGATGATGTTTATAGGCCTGAAAATTTAGCTATCTTAAAATATTGCTATGATAATTATGAATATAATTCCTATATTAATGCACTTATTGAGAAAGTCTCCGCTGTCCAAGAAGAGACTAATATTTTGCAGGAGTCTATGGAAGAAGAAATTGATGAAACTGTGAGCTCATTGGATGAAAAAGACGAGGAAGAGAGCGAAGAACAAAAGGAGGAAGAGCGGATTGATCACCGGTGCCCACCTTCTAATGAGAGTAACTCTTCAACTCATACATTGTTTAATTCCCCGTCGTGTTTACCGAAGGATGATTGCTATGATGACTGTTATGATCCCTTGGATTCTTTTGAAATATCCCTTTTTGATGATGCTTGTGGCCAAGATGCCAATATGAATTATGCTTATGGAGATGAACTTGCTATAGTTCCTTATGTTAAACATGAAATTGTTGCTATTGCACCCACACATGATAGTCCTATTATCTTTTTGCATTCTCCAAACTACACTATATCGGAGAAGTTTTCTCTTATTAAGGATTATATCGATGGGTTGCCTTTTACCATTGCACATGATGATTTTGATAGATATAATATGCATGTGCTTGCTGCTCCTACTTGCAATTATTATGAGAGAGGAACTATATCTCCACCTCCCTATGTTTCCAATACAATAAAATTGCAAGAAACTGTTTATACTATGCATTGGCCTTTACTTTGTGTGCATGAATTGTTCTTTTATGGCATGCCGATGCATAGGAAGAGAGTTAGACTTCGTTGTTGTATGATATATGTTACTTTGTGCTCACTACTAAATTACAAATCATTGTTAATTAAAATTGGCTTTGATATACCTTGGGATCCGGGTGGATTCATTACTTGAGCACTATATGCCTAGCTTAATGGCTTTAAAGAAAGCGCTGCCAGGGATACAACCCGGAAGGTTTAGGGAGTCATTTATTTCTTTTGAGTGCTTTCATATAGTTTAAAAACAACAAAAATAAAGAGGGGAACCCAAAACTTTTTCTAAAAGAAAAGTGAAAGTGAGAGATACGAGCATTGTGAAAGTGGGAGACGTCCTTGAACTTTGTTCATGCCCATGGGAATTTTGTGAATCTTAGTTACAGAAACTTTTCAATAAAAATAATTATCCCCTTGTACAATTCCATTGTATTATAAAAATAATGTGCCAAGGTTTGCCTTTAGGATGTTTACATTTGCTTGATGGTTTGTACGGTGCAGGACATAAACTTTGGCTGTAGTGCGCGATTTTACATTTTTAGCTGGAACGTCAAATGGTTCGGATTCTTTTTGCACTTTCTTCCTATACAAATTTTTTATTTTTCCTAATTTTGGTAGAATTTTTCAAGTATCATAAGTATGGTGAATGTTCAGATTATTATAGACTGTTCTGTTTTAGACAGATTCTGTTTTTGATGCATAGCTTGCTTGTTTTAATGAAACTGTCAATTTATATTAGTGGATTAAGCCATGCAAAAGTTATACTACAGTAGAAACAATGCAAAAAAAAATATGAATCGGTTTGCTACAGTACTTAGAGTAGTGATTTGCTTTATTATACTAACGGATCTTACCGAGTTTTCTGTTGAAGTTTTGTGTGGTTGAAGTGTTCGATGATCGAGAGGGTCTCGATGTGAGAAGAAGGAAGAGAGACAAGAGCACAAGCTTGGGGATGGCCAAGGCACCCCAAGTAAATATTCAAGGAGACTCAAGCATCTAAGCTTGGGGATGCTGGGAAGGCATCCCCTCTTTCTTCAACAAGTATCAGTATGTTTTCGGATTCGTTTCGTTCATGCGATATGTGCAATCTTGGAGCGTCTTTTGCATTTAGTTTTCATTTTTCTTTTATGCACCATGCTGGTATGAGTTAGTCCTTGGTTGATTTATAGAATGCTCTTTGCACTTCACTTATATTCTTTGAGTATGGCTTTATAGAATGCTTCATGTGCTTCACTTATATCATTTGAAGTTTGGATTGCCTGTTTCTCTTTACATAGACAACCGCCATTTGTAGAATGCTCTTTTGCTTCACTTATATTTGTTAGAGTGTGGGCATATCTTTTGTAGAAAGAATTAAACTCTCTTGCTTCACTTATATCTATTTAGAGAGATGACAGGAATTGGTCATTCACATGGTTAGTCATAAAATCCTACATAAAACTTGTAGATCGCGGAATATGATATGTTTGATTCCTTGCAATAGTTTTGCAATATAAAGATGGTGATATTAGAGTCTTGCTAGTGGGTGGTTGTGAATTGTATAAATACTTGTGTTGAGGTTTGTGATTCTCGTAGCATGCACGTATGGTGAACCGTTATGTAACGAAGTTGGAGCATGAGGTATTTATTGATTGTCTTCCTTATGAGTGGCGGTCGGGGACGAGCGATGGTCTTTTCCTATCAATCTATCCCCCTAGGAGCATGTGCGTAGTACTTCGTTTCGATGACTAATAGATTTTTGCAATAAGTATGTGAGTTCTTTATGACTAATGTTGAGTCCATGGATTATACGCACTCTCACTCTTCCATCATTGCTAGCCTCTCAAGTACCGCGCAAATTTCGCCGGTACCGTAAAGCCACCATATACCTTCCTCAAAACAGCCACTATAGCTACCTATCATGGCATTTCCATAGCCATTCCGAGATATATTGCCATGCAACTTTCATCGTCATCATATACATGACTTGAGCATTCATTGTCATATTGCTTTGCATGATCGTAAGATAGCTAGCATGATGTTTTCATGGCTTGTCCGTTTTTGATGTCATTGCTATGCTAGATCATTGCACACCCCAGTACACCGCCGGAGGCATTCATATAGAGTCATATCTTCGATCTAGATATCGAGTTGTAATATTGAGTTGTAAGTAAATAAAAGTGTGATGGTCATCATTATTAGAACATTGTCCCATGTGAGGTTATCAAAATAAAAGTGGCCAAAGCCCCCC
Organism: Triticum urartu; assembly: GCF_003073215.2. Lineage (NCBI taxonomy): Eukaryota > Viridiplantae > Streptophyta > Magnoliopsida > Poales > Poaceae > Triticum > Triticum urartu. The sequence continues at coordinate 34,243,841 of NC_053023.1, read as the reverse complement.
CCCCCAAAAAAAGAAAAAAAAGAGAGAGGCCGAAGAAGCCTACAAAAAAATGAGAGAAAAAGAGAGAAGGGGCAATGTTACTATCCTTTTACCACACGTGTGCTTTAGAGTAGCACCATGTTCTTCATATAGATAGTCTCTTGAGTTATCACTTTCATATACTAGTGGGAATTTTCATTATAGAACTTGGCTTGTATATTCCAACGATGGGCTTCCTCAAATGCCGTAGGTCTTCATGAGCAAGCAAGTTGGATGCGCACCCACTTAGTTTCAGTTTGAGCTTTCATATACTTATAGCTCTAGTGCATCCGTTGCATGGCAATCCCTACTCACTCACATTGATATCTATTGATGGGCATCTCCATAGCCCGTTGATACGCCTAGTTGATGTGAGACTATCTTCTCCTTTTTTGTCTTCTCCACAACCACCATTCTGTTCCACCTATAGTGTTATGTCCATGGCTCACGCTCATGTATTGCGTGAAATTTGAAAAGGTTTGAGAACGTCAAAAGTATGAAACAATTGCTTGGCTTGTCATCGGGGTTGTGCATGATGTGAGTATTTTGTGTGAAGAAGATGGAGCATAACCAGACTATATGATTTTGTAGGGATAACTTTCTTTGGCCTTGTTGTTTTGAAAAGACATGATTGCTTTATTAGTAGGCTTGAAGTATTATTGTTTTTATGTCAAATGATAGACTATTGCTTTGAATCACTCGTGTCTTAATATTCATGCCATGATTAGATTATGATCAAGATTATGCTAGGTAGCATTCCACATAAAAAAATATCCTTTTTATCATTTACCTACTCGAGGACGAGAAGGAATTAAGCTTGGGGATGCTGATACGTCTCCGTCATATCTATAATTTTTGATTGTTCCATGCCAATATTCTACAACTTTCATATACTTTTGGCAACTTTTTATACTATTTTTGGGACTAACATATTGATCCAGTGCCCAGTGCTAGTTCCTGTCTGTTGCATGTTTTTGGTTTCGCAGAATATCCATATCAAACGGAGTCCAAACGGGATAAAAATGGACGGAGATACTTTTTGGAATATTTGGAAAATTCCGGAAGAAAAATCCACGCGAGACGGTGCCCGAGGTGGTCACGAGGCAGGGGGGCGTGCCTGCCCCCCTGGGCGCGCCCCCTACCCTCGTGAGCCACCCATAAGGCGGTTGACGCTCTTCTTTTGCTGCAAGAAATCTAATTTTCGAAAAAAAATCATGGCGGAGGTTTCAGGCCAATCGGAGTTACGGATCTCCATATATACACGAAATGGTGAAACAGAGCCAGGAGAAGACGCAGAAACAAAGAGAGACAGAGAGATAGATCCAATCTCGGAGGGGCTCTCGCCCCTTCCACTCCATGGAGGACAAGGACCAGAGGCCAAACCCTTCTCCCATCTAGGGAGAAGGTCAAAGAAGAAGAAGAAGGGGGGGCCCTCTCCCCTTGCTTCCGGTGGCGCCAGAGTGCCATCGGGGGCCATCATCATCACCGTCATCTTCACCAACAACTTCACCGCCTGCACCACCAACTCTTCCCCCCCTCTATGGAGCGGTGTAACCTCTCTCTTAGCCGCTGTAATCTCTACTTAAACATGGTTCTCAACGCTATATATTATTTCCCTATGATGTATGTCTATCCTATGATGTTTGAGTAGATCCGTTTTGTCCTAATGGCTATTTGATGATCAAGATTGGTTTGAGTTGCATGTTTTATTATTGGTGCTGTCCTATGGTGCTCTCCGTGTCGCGCAAGCGTGAGGGATTCCTGCTGTAGGGTGTTGCAATATGTTTATGATTTTCTTATGGTGGGTGGCGTGAGTGAACAGAAGCACAGACCCGAGTAAGTAGGTTGTTTGCGTATGGGATAAAGAGGACTTGATGCTTTAATTCTATGGTTGAGTTTTACCTTAGTGAATCTTTAGTAGTTGCGGATGCTTGCTAGAGTTCCAATCATAAGCGCATATGATCCAAGTAGAGAAAGTATGTTAGCTTATGCCTCTCCCTCAAATAAAATTGTAATAATGATTACCGGTCTAGTTCTCGATTGCCTAGGGACAAATAATTTTCTTGTAACAACAAACTCTCTACTAAACCTAACTTAGTTGTGTCTTTATCTAAACAGCCCCTACTTTTTATTTACTTGCTCTTTATTATCTTGCATACCTATCCAACAACACCTACAAAGTACTTCTAGTTTCATACATGTTCTAGGTAAAGCGAAGATCAAGCGTGTGTAGAGTTGTATCGGTGGTCGATAGAACTTGAGGGAATATTTGTTCTGCCTTTAGCTCCTCGTTGGGTTCGACACTCTTACTTATCGAAAGAGGCTACAATTGATCCCCTATACTTGTGGGTTATCAGTGAGTAGGGCTTCTGTTACTTTTGCTGATCCAGTGTCGAGTGTACGCCCCACATCATCGACTGTGCCAGTGCTTGCTTCAACCGTCCAACTTCATGATGTCTACTACACAAACTTCTTCTTGTAGACGTTGTTGGGCCTCCAAGTGCAGAGGTTTGTAGGATAGTAGCAAATTTCCCTCAAGTTGATGACCTAAGGTTTATCAATCCGTAGGAGGCGTAGGATGAAGATGGTCTCTCTCAAGCAACCCTGCAACCAAATAACAAAGAGTTTCTTGTGTCCCCAACACACCCAATACAATGGTAAATTGTATAGGTGCACTAGTTCGGCGAACAGATGGTGATACAAGTGGTATATGGATGGTAGATAAAGATTTTTGTAATCTGAAAATATAAAAACAGCAAGGTAACTAATGATGAAAGTGAGCACAAACGGTATTGCAATTCTAGGAAACAAGGCCTAGGGTTCATACTTTCACTAGTGCAAGTTCTCTCAACAATAATAACCTAATTGGATCACATAACTATCCCTCAACATGCAACAAAGAGTCACTCCAAAGTCACTAATAGCGGAGAACAAACGATGAGATTATTGTAGGGTACAAAACCACCTCAAAGTTATCCTTTCTGATCGATCTATTGAAGAGTCCGTAGTAAAATAACATGAAGCTATTCTTTCCGTTCAATATATCATAGAGTTTGTACTAGAATAACACCTTAAGACACAAATCAACCAAAACCCTAATGTCACCTAGATACTCCAATGTCACCTCAAGTATCCGTGGGTATGATTATACGATATGCATCACACAATCTCGGATTCATCTATTCAACCAACACAAAGTACTTCAAAGAGTGCCCCAAAGTTTCTACCGGAGAGTCAAGATGAAAACATGTGCCAACCCCTATGCATAGGTTCATGGGCGGAACCCGCAAGTTGATCACCAAAACATACATCAACTGGATCACGTGATATCCCATTGTCACCACAGATAAGCACGGCAAGACATACACCAAGTGTTCTCAAATCCTTAAAGACTCAATCCGATAAGATAACTTCAAAGGGCAAACTCAATCCATTACAAGAGAGTAGAGGGGGAGAAACATCATAAGATCCATCTATAATAGCAAAGCTCGCGATACATCAAGATCGTACCACCTCAAGAACACGAGAGAGAGAGATCAAACACATAGCTACTGGTACATACCCGCAGCCCCGAGGGTGGACTACTCCCTCCTCGTCATGGAGAGCGCCAGGATGATGAAGATGGCCACCGGAGAGGGATTCCCCCCTCTGGCAGGGTGCCGGAAAGGGTCTAGATTGGTTTTCGGTGGCTACAGAGGCTTCTGGCGGCGGAACTCCCGATCAATTCTCTTCCCCGAATTTTTAGGGTATATCGGTATATATAGGAGGAAGAAGTACGCCGGTGGATCTCCGGGCTGTCCACGAGGCAGGGGGCGCGCCCCGGGGGGTGGGTGCGCCCCCCACCCTCATGGGCAGCCCGGGACTATCCTAGTCCATCTCTGATACTCCGTGGGCTTCTTCTTGTCCAAAAATAAGTTCCGTGAAGTTTCAGGTCAATTGGACTCCGTCTGATTTTCCTTTTCTGCAATACTCTAAAACAAGGAAAAATAGAAACTGGCACTGGGCTCTAGGTTAATAGGTTAGTCCCAAAAATCATATAAAATAGCATATAAATGCATATAAAACATCCAAGGTTGATAATATAATAGCATGGAACAATCAAAAATTATAGATACGTTGGAGACGTATCATCATCCCCAAGCTTAATTCCTGCTCGTCCTCGAGTAGGTAAATGATAAAAACAGAATTTTTGATGTGGAATGCTACCTAATATATTTATCCATGTAGTTCTCTTTTTTGTGGCGAGAATATTCAGATCGATAAGATTCAAGACAAAAGTTTAATATTGACATGAAAATAATAATACTTCAAGCATACTAACAAAGCAATCATGTCTTCTCAAAATAACATGGCCAAAGAAAGCTATCCCTACAAAATCATATAGTCTGGCTATGCTTTATCTTCATCACCCAAAATATTTAAGTCATGCACAACCCCGATGACAAGCCAAGCAATCGTTTCATACTTTTGATGTTCTCAAACTTTTTCAATCTTCACGCAATACATGTGCGTGAGCCATGGACATAGCACTATAGGTGGAATAGAATGGTGGTTGTGGAGAAGACAAAAAAGGAGAAGATAGTCTCACATCAACTAGGCGTATCAACGGGCTATGGAGATGCCCATCAATAGAAATCAATGTGAGTGAGTAGGGATTGCCATGCAATGGATGCACTAGAGCTATAAGTGTATGAAAGCTCAAAAAGAAACTAAGTGGGTGTGCATCCAACTCGCTTGCTCATGAAGACCTAGGGCATTTGAGTAAGCCCATCATTGGAATATACAAGCCAAGTTCTATAACGAAAGATTCCCACTAGTATAGGAAAGTGATAACATAGGATACTCTCTATCATGAAGATCATGGTGCTACTTTGAAGCACAAGTATGATAAAAGGATAGTAGCATTGTCCCTTCTCTCTTTTTCTCTCATTTTTTTATTTGGGCCTTTACTTTCTTTTTTATAGCCTCTCTTTTTTTAGTCCGGAGTCTCATCCCGACTTGTGGGGGAATCATAGTCTCCATCATCCTTTCCTCACTTGGGACAATGCTCTAAAAATGATGATCATCACACTTTTATTTACTTACAACTCAACAACTACAACTCAATACTTACAACAAAGTATGACTCTATGTGAATGCCTCCGGCGGTGTACCGGGATGGGCAATGAATCAAGAGTGACATGTATGAAGATTTATGAACGGTGGCTTTACCACAAATACGTTGTCAACTACATGATCATGCAAGCAATATGACAATGATGAAGCGTGTCATAATAACGGAATGATGGAAAGTTGCATGGCAATATATGTCGGAATGTCTATGGAAATGCCATAATAGGTAGGTATGGTGGCTGTTTTGAGGAAGATATATGGTGGGTTTATGGTACCGGCGAAAGTTGTACGGTACTAGAGAGGCTAGAAGTGGTGGAAGGGTCAGAGTGCGTATAATCCATGGACTCAACATTAGTCATAAAGAACTCACATACTTATTGCAAAAATCTATTAGTTGTCGAAACAAAGTACTACACGCATGCTCCTAGGGGGATAGATTGGTAGGAAAAGACCATCGCTCGTCCCCAACCGCCACTCATAAGGAAGACAATCAATAAATAAATCATGCTCCGACTTCATCACATAATGGTTCTGTTGGGGAACGTAGTAATTTCAAAATTTTCCTACGCACACGCAAGATCATTGTGATGCATAGCAACGAGAGGGGAAAGTGTGATCTACGTACCCTTGTAGACCGACAGCGGAAGCGTTAGCACAACGCGGTTGATGTAGTCGCACGTCTTCACGGTCCGACCGATCAAGCACCGAAACTACGGCACCTCCGAGTTTTAGCACACGTTCAGCTCGATGACGATCCCCGGACTCTGATCCAGCAAAGTGTCGAGGTAGAGTTCCGTCAGCACGACGGCGTGGTGACGATCTTGATGTACTACCGTCGCAGGGCTTCGCCTAAGCACCGCTACAATATTATTGAGGATTATGGTGGAAGGGGGCACCGCACATGGCTAAGAATATGATCACATGGATCAACTTGTGTCTAGGGGTGCCCCCTGCCCCCGTATATAAAGGAGCAAGGGGAGGAGGCCGGACGGCCCCTATTGGCGCGCCAGGAGGAGTCCTCCTAGTAGGAGTAGGACTCCTACAAGGAGGGGGAAGGAAGTGGGGAGGGAGAAGGAAAGGGGGGCGCCGCCCCCCTCTCCTAGTCCAATTCGGACCAGGGGGGAGGAGGCGCGCGCGGCCCACCCTGGCTGCCCCTCTCTCTCTCCACTAAGGCCCATATGGCCCATTACTTTTCCCGGTAGGGTTCCGGTAACCCTCCAGCTCTCCGGTTTTCTCCGAAATCACCCGGAACACTTCCGGTGTCCGAATATAGCCGTCTAATACATCAATCTTTATGTCTCGACCATTTCGAGACTCCTCGTTATGTCCGTGATCACATCCGGGACTCCGAACTAACTTCGGTACATCAAAACTCATAATATAACTGTCATCGAAACCTTAAGCGTGCGGACCCTACGGGTTCGAGAACAATGTAGACATGACCGAGACACGTCTCCGGTCAATAACCAATAGCGGAACCTGGGTGCTCATATTGGCTCCTACATATTCTACAAAGATCTTTATCGGTCAGACCGCATAACAACATACGTTGTCCCCTTTGTCATCGGTATTTTACTTGCCCGAGATTCGATCGTCGGTATCTCAATATCTAGTTCAATCTCGTTACCGACAAGTCTCTTTACTCGTTTCGTAATACATCATCTCGCAACTAACTCATTAGTTGAAATGCTTGCAAGGCTTATGTGATGTGCATTACTGAGAGGGCCCAGAGATACCTCTCCGACAATCGGAGTGACAAATCCTAATCTCGAAATACGCCAACCCAACATGTACCTTTGGAGACACCTGTAGAGCTCCTTTATAATCACCCAGTTACGTTGTGACGTTTGGTAGCACACAAAGTGTTCCTCCAGCAAACGGGAGTTGCATAATCTCATAGTCATAGGAACATGTATAAGTCATGAAGAAAGCAATAGCAACATACTAAATGATCGGGTGCTAAGCTAATGGAATGGGTCATGTCAATCACATCATTCTCCTAATAATGTGATCCCGTTAATCAAATGACAACACATGTCTATGGTTAGGAAACATAACCATCTTTGATTAATGAGCTAGTCAAGTAGAGGCATACTAGTGACGTTTGGTTTGTCTATGTATTCACACAAGTATTATGTTTCCGGATAATACAATTCTAGCATGAATAATAAACATTTATCATGATATAAGGAAATAAAATAGTAACATTATTATTGCCTCTAGGGCATATTTCCTTCAGGTTCACCATACGTGCATGCTACAGGAATCACAAACTTTAGAACAAGTATTTATCAAATTCACAACTACTCAACTAGCATAACTCTAATATCACCATCTTTATATCTCAAAACAATTACCAAGTATCAAACTTCTCATAGTATTCAATGCACTTTATATGAAAGTTTTTATTATATCCCTCTTGGATGCCCATCATATTAGGACTAATTTCATAACCAAAGCAAATTACCATGCTGTTCTAAAAGACTCTCAAAATAATATAAGTGAAGCATGAGAGATCAATTATTTCTATATAATAAAACCACCACCGTGCTCTAAAAGGATATAAGTGAAGCACTAGAGCAATGAAAAACTACTCCGAAAGATATAAGTGAAGATCAATGAGCATTTGAATAATTATGCAACTATGTCAAGACTCTCTAACATTTAAGAATTTCAGATCTTGGGATATTATTCAAACAGCAAGCAAAACAAAATAAAATGAAATGATGCTCCAACCAAAACACATATCATGTGGTAAATAAAAATATAGCTCCAAGTAAAGTTACTGATGAACGAAGATGAAAGAGGGGATGCCTTCCAGGGCATCCCCAAGCTTAGGCTCTTGCCACTCCTTGCTTGATAATCCATCGAATCTTTACCCAAAACTTGAAAACTTCAAAACACAAAACTGAACAGAAAACTCGTAAGCTCCGTTAGTATAAGAAAATAAATCACCACTTAGGTACTGTTGTGAACTCATTCTAAATTCGTATTGGTGTAATATCTACTGTATTCCAACTTATCTATGGTTCATACCCTCCGATACTACTCATAGATTCATCAAAATTAGCAAACAACACATAGAAAACAGAATCTGTCAAAAACATAACAGTCTGTACTAATATGGATCAAACGTATACTTCTGGAACTCATAAAATTCTCAAATAAATTGGTGGACCTGAGGAATTTGTCTATTAATCCTCTGCAAAAAGAATCAACTTAATAGCACTCTGCAATAAAAAATGGAAGCAAATCTGGTGAGCGCTAAAGTTTCTGTTTTTTACAGCAAGATCTCAAAGACTTTCCCCAAGTCTTCCCAAAGGTTCTACATGGCAAAAACACTAATTAAAAGCATAAAACCACATCTAAACAGAGTCTAGATGAATTATTTATTACAAAACAGGAACAAAAATCAAGGAGCTAAAATAAAATCGGGTTGCCTCCCAACAAACGCTATCGTTTAACGCCCCTAGCTAGGCATGATGATTTCAACGATGATCACATAAAAGATAAGAATTGTAACATAAAGAGAGCATCATGAAGAATATGACTAGCACATTTAAGTCTAACCCACTTCCTATGCATAGGGATTTTGTGGGCAAACAACTTATGGGAACAATAATCAACTAGCATAGGAGGGCAAAACAAGCATAACTTCAAAAGTTTAAGCACATAGAGAGGAAACTTGATATTATTGAAATTCCTACAATCATAAGTTCCTCCCTCATAATAATTTTCAGTAACATCATGAATGAATTCAAAAATATAACCAACACCTAAAGCATCCTTTTCATGATCTACAAGCATAGAAATTTTATTACTCTCCACATAAGCAAAATTCTTCTCATTCGGAATAGTGCGAGCAAACTCAACAAAATAACTATCATGTGAGGCATAATCCAATTGAAAACTAAAATCATGATGACAAGTTTCATGGTTATCATTATTCTTTATAGCATACAAGTAATCATAATAATCATCATAGATAGCAACTTTGTTCTCATAATCAATTGGAACCTCTTCCGAAATAGTGGATTCATCAAAAAATAAAGTCATGACCTCTCCAAATCCACTTTCATAAATATAATCATCATAAATAGGAGGCATGCTTTCATCATAATAAATTTGCTCATCAAAACTTGGGGGACAAAAATTATCATGTTCATCAAACATAGTTCCCCAAGCTTGTGGCTTTGCATATGATTAGCATCATGGATATTCAAGGAATTCTACTAACAACATTGCAATCATGCTCATCATTCAAATATTTAGTGCCAAACATTCTAATGCATTCTTCTAGCACTTGAGCACAATTATCGGAATCCTTATTTTCATGATAGATATTTAAAAGATGAAGCATATGAGGTACTCTTAATTCCATTTTTTTTATTTTTCTTTTATAGACTAAACTAGTGATAAAACAAGAAACTAAAAGATTCGATTGCATCATCTAAAGATATACCTTCAAGCGCTAACCTCCCCGGCAACGGAGCCAGAAAAGAGCTTGATGTCTACTACACAACCTTCATCTTGTGGACGTTGTTGGGCCTCCAAGTGCAGAGGTTTGTAGGACAGTAGCAAATTTCCCTCAAGTGGATGACCTAAGGTTTATCAATCCGTAGGAGGCGTAGGATGAAGATGGTCTCTCTCAAGCAAACCCTGCAACCAAATAACAAAGAGTCTCTTGTGTCTCCAACACACCCAATACAATGGTAAATTGTACGTGTGCACTAGTTCGGCGAAGAGATGGTGATACAAGTGGTATATGGATGGTAGATAAAGGTTTTTGTAATCTGAAAATATAAAAACAGCAAGGTAACTAATGATAAAAGTGAGCACAAACGGTATTGCAATGCTAGGAAAGAAGGCCTACGGTTCATACTTTCACTAGTGCAAGTTCTCTCACCCATAATAACATAATTGGATCACGTAACTATCCCTCAACATGCAACAAAGAGTCACTCCAAAGTCACTAATAGCGGAGAACAAACGAAGAGATTATTGTAGGGTGCGAAACCACCTCAAAGTTATCCTTTATGATCGATCTATTGAAGAGTCCGTAGTAAAATAACATGAAGCTATTCTTTTCGTTCAATCTATCATAGAGTTCGTACTAGAATAACACCTTAAGACACAAATCAACCAAAACCCTAATGTCACCTAGATACTCCAATGTCACCTCAAGTATCCGTGGGTATGATTATACGATATGCATCACACAATCTCAGATTCATCTATTCAACCAACACAAAGTACTTCAAAGAGTGCCCCAAAGTTTCTACCGGAGAATCAAGACGAAAACGTGTGCCAACCCCTATGCATAGGTTCATGGGCGGAACCCGCAAGTTGGTCACCAAAACATACATCAAGTGGATCACGTGATATCCCATTGTCACCACAGATAAGCACGACAAGACATACATCAAGTGTTCTCAAATTCTTAAAGACTCAATCCGATAAGATAACTTCGAAGGGAAAACTCAATCCATTACAAGAGAGTAGAGGGGGAGAAACATCATAAGATCCAACTATAATAGAAAAGCTCGCGATACATCAAGATCGTACCATCTCAAGAACACGAGAGAGAGAGAGAGAGATCAAACACATAGCTACTGGTACATACCCTCAGCCCTGAGGGTGGACTACTCCCTCCTCGTCATGGAGAGCACCGGGATGATGAAGATGGCCACCGGAGAGGGATTCCCCCCTCCGGCAGGGTGCTGGAACGGGTCTAGATTGGTTTTCGATGGCTACGGAGGCTTCTGGCGGCGGAACTCCCGATCTATTCTCTTCCCCAAAGTTTTTAATGTATATGGGTATATATAGGAGGAAGAAGTACGTCGGTGGATCTCCGGGCTGTCCACGAGGCAGGGGGCGCGCCCCCACCCTCGTGGGTAGCCCGGGACTCTCCTGGTCCATCTCCAATACTCCATGGGCTTCTTCTGGTCCAAAAATAAGTTCCGTGAAGTTTCATGTCAATTAGACTCCGTTTGATTTTCCTTTTCTGCGATACTCTAAAACAAGGAAAAAACAGAAACTCGCACTGGGCTCTAGGTTAATAGGTTAGTCCCAAAAATCATATAAAATAGCATATAAATGCATATAAAACATCCAAGGTTGATAATATAATAGCATGGAACAATCAAAAATTATAGATACGTTGGAGACGTATCACTTCATACCTCAGAACTTCAAGCTGCTGTATCTGGACCGTCAGTCCCATTATTCACCACTTATCACGTTCCAGAAAGCCAGGCGGACGCCGCTGCCGAAGCCATTCGCCAGGCTGGCATAATGATGGAGCGGGTGAAGCTGGTGCACGAAAACAGTCAGGATGCTTACTACGCCAGCGCGGCCCTTCGAGCCAATGTCCAAGTAAGTTGGCTTCCGACTGAACTTGTTCTGTTAGGATATGCTACCTGAATACTTTTCTCCGTGTAATCTCTTGTTGTCCTACACTTCGCATCTGCACACCTACTGGGTGTTTTGTCATCTTTGTTGTTTTCACTCTTCCACTCGGTCTGGGCGGACCATGTCGAGTGGGATCTGAACCAGTGGGGGCATGCTAAGTGCACCCACTGGGTGTAGTCCCCGAGACCGCAGTCGACTGTTGGCAGTCGGTTGGGGTCTGAGTACTTCTTTCTCTATCTTTTTTTCTTCTACTCAGTCTGGGTGGACCGTGTCGAGTGGAATCTGAACCAGTGGGGGCACGCTAAGTGCACCCACTGGGTGTAGTCCCGGAGACTACTGTAGAATGTCTGATTCCGCAGTAGTCTTAAAGTTTTATTCACTCGGAAGTAAATAATCTTTGATCTTGTCCATTGACATGTCTTTTACTCATTGTAGAAATCATGTGCGCTTATCTCCAAGTTTGCTGAATTCGAGGAAAAGCAGAGGCAACTCATCCTTGACTTTGAGCTGGCCCAACAGAAATTAAAAGGCTCAAGATGAAGTTGCTGGTATGGAAGGTAACGACCTGTCGACTGCTTATCTCGACCATCCTTCAAGTTACCCCTTCGTTCTTCTGTTTGAACCAAATGCATATTTTGCAGAGAAAATGAGGTTGGCTCTGGCGAAGTAGGACCTCGACCTTGCAGCTGCGCAATAGGAGCCTCAGGAGAAGACTGCTCTTGCTGACAAAAACCTGGCTTCGGTCGGAGCGCTAGAGGAGGAAGTAACCAAGCTGAAGTCGTCTCTTACTGAATCTAACCGAGAGGCGACTCGTCTGAAGAAAGATAAGGTGACTCTGAACGAGCAGCTGGAAAGCATGTCTCATAGGAGAAATGACTTGGAAGCTTATCTGAAAGCCCTCGCCAAGAAGCTCTTCCTTATGCTCGAAGGTACCCCTTTTTTTATCTGACTGTTTTACTGTTTGCAAGTCACTGCGGATCAATCGACTCATTAACTCCTTGAATCTGCAAATTCTGCCAAAACTTTGAAGAGGAAACTGGACGGATCAAGACGGGCTTGGATCCCATCCTTTCTCCAGTTGGCGACGAGGCTGCCATGAATGTGCTTCGACTGGAATCTCGCATTGCTAGCATTACCAGCTATCTTGCTCGCCTGAAGGTGGCGGTGTCGCGCATTGATACATCACTCTGGCCAAGGGCAACGTTTCCGAATGATCTCGAGCACTACTAGGAAAAGGGCTATAGATAATATGGACACTAATGGCGCACCAGACACGTGGTGCGCCACTACTATATAGCAGTGGAGCATCATGTGCTGGTGCGCCATTAGTGTCTATCACACTAATGGCACACCACACCCATGGTGCGCCACTACTAACATATTTTTTTCCAAAAATACTAATGGTGCACCAGGGAACAGTGCGCCGTTACTAGTTTAACTAGTAATGGCGCACCACTCACCACGTGCGCCACTACTATCATTTTTTTTTTGCAAAACTACTAATGGCGCACCGTCAGCTGGTGCGCCATTAGTAACCAGGGTTACTAATGGCGCATTCGTAGGTGGTGTGCCATTAGTAACCTGGGACCAGCTTGATATTTTGGACAGCCACCTACACACTCACTTTCCCCAGTTCATTCTCTCCACCTCCTCCTCCAAGCTTGTCTCGACTGCCTCCTCCTCCTCACCTCATTTGCAACATAGATTCATCCAAATTAAGTGGTTAAATTACCTTTTTTGATAGGTAAGTAAGGGGAAAGCTTTCTTTATGTTGTAGATCTACTTTTTTCTCCCTCCAACAACGTGCACATGCACTTTTTATGGCCTAGCTAGATCTATGTATGTTTGTGGTGTTGCATATGTTTGTGGTGGTGCATATATGTTTGTGTTTGCAGGTACAGGTATTTGAAATGCGATAGTTGCCAATATTTTGCCGGAATGTTGATTCATTTCCGTTTCGGCGAGAATTTTGGCACTATGCATTCTTTTTGGTCCTATTTTTAGGGAAAGTCATGCCAAATTTTTTCTTGGTTCTAAAATATCGTTTTGCTCTACCCCGCAGGCGACCATGGTCTGCATGATGACCAAAGGCATTGTGAATAGGTTTTTGAGCTCCGCGAAGGCCGAGATGCTTCAAAAGAATGAGACGGAGATAAGATGTCCGTGTCGAAGATGCAAGCTGAAGAGCCTTATTGCGGACCCGGATTTCGGGCAGGTGCGGGACCACCTGCTCTTGCGTGGTTTCATGGATGGCTATCGGTGGCAAGGTGATGAAGATGACTATGAAGTCATCCATGGGGGCCGGACAAGAAATGAGGAAGGGCAGCAAGACAACCACCACGGCGAGGGCGGGCGAGAAGACGAAGAATTTCCAGGACATGATCATGACGGTGATGCTGTACACAGTCATCATGTAGAAGATGCCGGACATGATGATGAGGAAGATGAAGATGCCGGAGTAGACGACGATGGACCTTCGATGGGCTGGGTGCAGGACCCTCAAATTCAAGAGCTGCTTCTCAAGCAGATGGATAACGCAGGAGCTGCCGCCCGAGAGAAAGCCAAGCTAGATCAACTGTAGATAGACACGGTTACTCCATTGTATGAAGGATGCAGGCCCGAGGATACCCGCCTGAAAGTAACGCTCATGGCTCTGGAGATGAAGGTAAAACACAAAATGACCGACGCATGCTTCGACGAGAACATGTCATTCTGGCACGAACGTCTTCCCAAGGGGAACAAGTGCCCGACCAATTTCGAGGAGGTGAAGAAAATCGTGTGTCCTCTGGATTTACCACACGTGAAATACCATGTGTGCATGAACAATTTCATCATTTATTGGGACGAGCACGTGGAGTCTACCATATGTCCAGTGTGCGGCGTCACTCGATACAAGAAGAGGAAGAAAGCTCCTCGAAAAGTGGTGTGGTACTTTCCGATCACTCCTCGTCTGCAGTAGTATTTCGCAGACCCTAAGCTAGGAAAGCTCCTGCGTTGGCACGCGGATAGGGAGGAGAAGAAGCGAGAAGATGACGGAAATTATCCGGAGATAAATAAAAAAGACAAGATGCCGAGTCACCCTAAGGATGTGAGCCAGTGGCAAGCGTCGAACTTCGAACACCCAGAATTTGGGGACGATCCAAGGAACATCGTGCTAGGCGCGAGCACCGATGGAGTCAATCCGTTTGGCAGCCAAAGAAGCACATATAGCACATGGCCTGTGTTTGTGTGGATGTACAACCTTCCCCCCTGGTTGTGCATGAAGAGGAAGTACATTCACATAAGTATGCTAATTGAAGGGCCGAAACAACCAGGTAACAACATCAATCTGTATCTGGGGCTGCTGAAAGAGGAGCTAGACACGCTGTGGAAAACGCCAGCCAATACGTGGGACGCCGCAGAGAAAGAATATTTCCCTATGAGAGCCGCACTGCTGAAGACGGTGCACGACTATCTCGGTTACGGATATCTCGCGGGGCAGGTGGTCCACGGATTTTCTGGATGCGTCAGGCGCATGGATGACACAACGTATCACCAGCTAGATAGAGATCCCGGGTCTTCGAAAACCGTGTTCATGGGACATCGAAGGTGGCTTCGCGACGATGACCCATGGAGAAAATGCAAGGATCTGTTCGATGGTGAAACCGAACCCCGAAGACACCCGCGTATGAGGAGCGGCGAGGAAATAGACAAGATGTTGAAAAATTGGAAAGATTGCCCACTGCCGGGAAAGAAGCAAAGGGCGCTTGAGCCAAGAAAGAAGCGAAAGGCGCCAGAGCCGCTGCTGAAGGTATGGAAAATGAGGTCTGTTTTCTGGGACTTGTCGTACTGGAAGATCCACCATGTGACTCACAGCCTTGATGTCATGCATATCACAAAGAACGTGTGTGAGAGTCTGCTTGGTACCCTACTCCACATGCCAGAGAGGACCAAAGAAGGGCCGAAAGCAAGGGCAGACTTGAATCAATGGGCATCAGGGAGGAGCTTCACGCTAATGATGATGATGATGATGATGATGATGAGGCGAAGCAGGACACGGAAAGTCGTCGCAAATGCAAAAAGGCCAAGAAGACCGGAAATGACTACCCTCCCGCATGCTTCACTCTAAGTCAGGAGGAGATCGAGCAGTTTTTCACCTGCCTCATAGGAGTAAAACTTCCTTACGGTTACGCGGGGAATATAAGCAAATACCTAGACCCAGCGAATCAGAAGTTCAGCGGGATGAAGTCTCACGACTGTCACGTGCTGATGATGTAGATACTTCCAGTTGCAATCCGTGGGATCATGGACGCGCACGTCCGTGAAACGCTATTTGGCCTATGCAACTTTTTCGATGTCATCTCTTGGAAGTCGGTTGGCGTGAGGCAACTCAGAAGGCTATAGGAAGAGATCATGGTGATACTATGCGAGCTTGAGATGTACTTCCCGCCTGCATTCTTCGACGTTATGGTGCATCTGCTGGTCCATATCGTGGAGGATATCATCCAACTCGGGCCGACGTTCCTGCACAGCATGATGCCGTTCGAAAGGATGAATGGTGTCATCAAAGGATACATTCGCAACATGTCATGTTCAGAGGGAAGCATAGCCAGGGGCTTTCTGACCGAAGAGTGCATCTCCTACTTCACGAATTATCTAGGCATCGAGAACCCCGTTGGTCTGCCCGTCAACTGGCACCTGGGCAGGCTCGCTGGATGGGGTCACCGTGAGGGTCTCCGCGAAATGCATGTCGACTTGGAGGGTCGACTCGCCGACTTTGAAAGAGCAAACCTAGTCGCGCTACAACACATAGACGTGGTCGATCCTTGGGTGGCAGAGCACAAAACCTTTATTGATAAGGCGTACAATGATCGAGGCCAACAGAGGACGGACGGAGATATAATCAAAGAGCACAACTCATGTTTCATGCGTTGGTTCAAGAAGAAGCTTCTGTCGTACCCTTTACACGAGGATTCTTCCGTGGAAGAAAAACTCATATTCGCCTTGTCACAGGGCGCCGAGCACAACCTGATGACCTATGAGGCGTATGATATCAATGGCTACACATTAAACACCGAGGACAAGGACATGAAGAGCGATGGTTATCAGAACTTCGGGGTAACGATGAAATCCTACACCGGTAACGACAAGGACAGATACTACGGAAGGATCGAGGAGATCTGGGAGCTGAGCTATGCTGGAGAGAAGGTCCTGATGTTCCATGTCAGATGGGCCAAGAGTGTCATAAAAGAAGACCGGTATTTCACCACCATGGTTATACCCGAAGCCAAATCCAAGACCGCGGGCGCAAACGTCACCGCGAAAAATGAGCCATGGGTACTGGCTTCCCAAGTGGACCAATGCTTCTTCATTACCGACCCATGAAAGCCCAGTCGTGTTGTCGTGAGGAGAGGCAAAAGGAAGATCCTCAGAATGGATGTAGTCGCCAACGAGCAAGACTTCAACAAGTACGGCGACCCGAAGAGGGAACATGACGACGATGATGAAGTAGCAGCATACACCACAAGAAGAAGCAGGACCACCCTACCTAAAGGACGTCCGTTCAAGAGAAGAACTCCATTTACGAAAAATAAGGGCAAGAAGATTGTGAACAAATAGCTAGCTAAGATCGATTGTATTTAAATTGTAGCCTTCATTTCTCGATTGTATTTCATGGGTACTTTTTGAACTCATGAATATTTTTAAATTTCATGGGCACTTTTTGAATTCATGAATATTTTTTCAAATTTGATGATATTTTTTCATATTCAATATGAAAAAATATTGGATATTCATGAGGACACTCGATCTCGATCCCCTCCATCTCGATCGCTATCCCCCCTTGCCAGATCCCCCTCGCCGCCGAGGACCCCCCGCACCCTCCCCCGCTCCACCGCCGCCGAGGACCCCCCGCACCTTCCCCCGCTCCAACGCCGCCAACGACCCACCACACCCTCCCCTGCTCCACCGCTGCCGAGGACCCCCCGCACAAAATCCAAAAAATTTTTGATTATATTTTCAAATAACAAATTTGATGATATTTTCAAATAACAAATTCGATGATATTTTTTCATATTCAAAAATATTTTCAAATAACAAATTTGATGATATTTAAAAAAAATTATTATTGTTTTTAAAAATTAATTACTGTTTCATATTCATATTCATTTTCTAAAAAATTATTAGATGCAACAAAAAATAATAATTATTATTACTTATGGCGCACCGCTGGCTGGTGCGCCATTGCTATGCAAAAAAAGAGTTACTTATGGCGCACTGCTGGGTGGTGCGCCATTGCTATCTAAAAAAAGATTAATTATGGCGCACCACTCGGGGGTGCGCCATTGCTATCAAAAAAACATACTAATGGTGCACCGCCAGGGGGAGCGCCATTAGTAATCTTCCCCCCTAGCTAATTCGCCCTATCCCTTCGTCCCTCCCTCGCCAGATCCACTTCCCCCTCGCCACACCCTCACGCGCGCCCCCTCCTTCCGCCGCTCGGTCGTCGTCCCCGACCCGACGCCATAGCCGCGCCACCGTGCTCGCCCTCTCACCCTCTTCCCCGCTCGCCTTCTCCGCCAGATCCCGAGCCTCGCCGCTGTGTTAGCCGCGGCCATCGCCGTCCCCGCACCTCGGCGGCAAGTCCACGAGCTCCGCTTTGTCCTCCCCGACCCCGGCCTCGAGCTCGTCTCCGCTGCATCGCCCTTGTCTTCCCCTTCGCCGCTGTGTTAGCCGCGGCCATCGCCGTCCCCCGCACCTCGGCGGCAAGTCCATGAGCTCCGCTTCGTCCTCCCCGACCCCGGCCTCGAGCTCATCTCCGCTGCATCGCCCTCGTCTTCCCCCTCGGGCACCGCTACCCTCTGCTGCTACTAAGCTCTCGCCGGCCTCCTTGAGCCACCCAGTGAGCTTCCCCTCTCCCCCCTACTGCAAAATTAGACCTAAACAACATTTTTTGCATAGCCCTTGAAGATGCTCTAGGATCGTGGTGGCGTCGCTCCCCGGGGCAATCTGAATGTGTTGGGTATTTGCATAGGCATCGTAGAGCTACGTGTAGCTAGGCCAGCGACTCACTTTACCAGTGAACGTATGTATGCCTGAAACTCTATATATGCACTGTGTCTGAAACTCTGAACCTGGGCGAACAAGAGTGTGGGCATGAATTTATCCCATGGCTGGCCTTAAGAAAAGAACCCATATGCACATCACTAGTCGATCGATGGGAGGGGAGAACTAATGTAAGTACTAGTACAACTGAAGAAGATTACATGAATCGCAGCTGGCCCATGCCAAGTGACCAATGCGCCTCCTCTTTCTCTGTAACATATTGCATGTTTGACAAAAACAACATGTGTAGTACTTCTATAGAAATATAATTCCCCGTAGTAAAATTTTGAAATTCTGTGGTGCCCATAAATATGAAAGTACTACACATTTTAGATGAAAAACGGTGATATGCATAATCAAAACTAAAATTTCAAAATTTAGAAAATCTAGTTACATATTAAGTACCCCATAAAGCAGCACATTGACATACTACAAATTAATCTTGTGGTGTTTGATGTAGTGGGGATTCTTCTAGATCTGGTGGTTTCATTCGATTCCCTGGTGTTTGATGTAGGTGTATGTGTGGTCTTGGCAGTGGATTCTGCTGGCAATTATGTTGCAGCTCTAGTGGTCGGTGCGTGGATGTAGCGCTGGACTCAAAACTCAATTGCCCTGTCGATTTACTAGCTGATGGTCTGGAGGCTGGAGCCCTTGACTTGTGATTTCTGATTTTTCTGGCTTTTTTCCTATATGGTGTGCGTTTTTAGGAAGTAACTGCATCTAAGTTACAACAGCTTCATAACTCTAGTTCCTTTGAAATTATAGAGCAGTGACACTACAATGTTGTTACAATAGAATTCCATGGGTAATAACATTGCAACTTTTACTGTAACTCTGAGATTGCTAGTTTTATAATCACTGCCATTGTAGTGCAATTTCAAGTTAATTACATTTTTTCAGTGTATTTGCAGTGCAAATGTTGGATCTGCAAGCATTTTGGAACCCTATTCTTTGTGGTTTGTCTTTCTTGGGTAGTATTTGCATCCATTTTAAAACCATTTCTTCTGTTTTTCTATGTTTTGTGCAGTATTGCATCTAAGTTTACAGCAACTTCATGAATGTAATTCCATTTTATTTACAGTGTAATTTTAGAGTAATCACAGTGTTATTTTCAGAGTAATTACATTGTAAATCACAGTGCTATTTTGTTGTAAGGGAAAAGTATATTTAGATCGCATCAATTTGTAGTTTGTGTTTTTATTTGTTCCTGATTTGAGGTTGTGGCTTTGGCATTGTTCTGCTCCTTACATCTATCACTATCGTATATGTCAAACTTGAGATCAAGCAAATAACTATTCTAGATACTCCTGTTTACTTCATGCTAAGAACTTCAGCTTTTTCAACTTGCTGGACTATATGTTCATTGGTACTACTTGTGATGCTGCTCCTGTACTACTTGGGAATTTTGTCAACTTGTAATGCTGCTGTTGTACCCCGAGAGGCCCTTGAGTTTGCCAGAATGTCGATTAACTTCCGTTCTGGCAAATTTGGGTACTCCATATGTCCTATTTTCAGCAGAGGTCGTCCTGAAATTTTCCGTGAATTTTAGCATGACTTTGCTAAAAATAGGACATATGGGGTACTTGCGACTAATGCATGGGCCAGGGTATCTTAGTACTTAAATTAAGTAGGATCAACTGCCCCTTTATTCTTGCTGCATTAAACACATATGATGAATTCATGTGTGGACAAACGAAAAAGCAACTGCCATAGGTGGCAATAGAGCCAAGTGAGTAGGCCCAACTTAGAAATTCTCCTTCCCTTTTCTTGATAGGGTATATTATAAGAAGATACCCATATATATCAGTCAACCTAGGATGCCTCGGCATCGATAAACCCTAAATGATAAAAACTTAACTTAGCATTTAGGGTCCCTCAGCGTCGACAAACCCTAAATGATAAAACCTTGGCTTTTAGGGTGCCTCGGTGTCGATAAGAACCTAAATGATGAAATCTTAGGCTTTTAGGGTGCCTCGGCGTTGACAAACCCTAAATGATAAAACCTTAGCTTTTAGGATGCCTCGGTGTCAACAAACCCTAAATGATGAGACCATGATAATTCCTCACAAACCCTAAATGATGAGATCTTGTTCCTTGACAATAACCAACTTTTTGACCAAACTTTTTTCCCATTTAGAGCGAAACATGGCCCACAACGATGAGGCCGACGGTTCGGGCAAGCAATTCTAGGAGCTGTCCCAGGAGATGGAGGAAGAACCTCACCGCTATGAGGACGCCACGGAAGACATCGATCCTGACTACACAACCCCTAGCGGAGTCGGGGATGACACCACTAATGGTGCCGCCGAGGATGCCACCACTGATGATGGCAGCGCACGCACAGATGGCAGCCAACCGAAGAGGCAACGGAAGGACCGACGCCCGAATGTGCTCCGCACCGTCAAGGAGGAATTTACTCAAGTGAACTCCGACGGGCATCCAACGGCGGCCAAAGAATTAGTCAAGGGGTACTCGCTTCAGCTCTGGTGCATTCTTCGGAGCACCGTCTTGATCAACACCGAGAACCTAAGGCATAAGGACCGAGGGAATTTGCGCAACCTCCTCTTCACAAAGCTGCACGAACAATACAAGTTCCCCACTGACTTTGCAAACACATGCCTCTCAGGGAATAAAGTGAAAAGTGCCGCCCTCACGACGATAAGCACAGCCCTGTCTACTTGGAGAAGCGCGGTGAAGAGAATGATTGACAAAGGTGATAGTTATGAGAAGATCAAGGCGAAAAATCCTTCGATCAGCGAAGATGACTACAAGGAGTTCAAGATCAAGTGCGAGAGCAGCGCAACCGCTGAATCAAGTCAGTGGGGGAAAGAAATGCGGGAGTTGAACTTAGGGGAACACAAACTCGGTCCCGGCAGTTACAGAGTGGCGGAGCCTATGTGGGACAAGGAGGACGCAGAGCGTGCCAAGCAAGGCCTACCGCCCCGCTTTGAGAGATACCATGACAAGCAGACCAAGAACTATGTCAGGGCCCGATACAAGGAAGACCCGGTAACAAAAGAGCTTACCACGGATCCGAAGACCAGGGTGCTTGAGCTTGTTCTGGTAAGGAATACACCCCCGCGTAATTAGCTCCATATGGTTGCATTCTAATTAAGGAAGCCAACTTTCTAAATGGTTCACATTCCTTCCGCAGGAGACTGAAAGCAGTAGCGCGGGGTCATCTCAGAGCACCCCTTGGGACAGCACTATAAATAGGGCGTTGAACGTAATGAAAAACAAGGATAAGCTCAGTAAGCCGTCGTCAGCTGGTCGTGTGGCCGGCAAAGGCTTGTCCACAAAATGGTCGTCATACTATAACGCTGGTGGGCGAAAGGAGAGAAAGAGCAGCTCGGAAAGCCAGTCGCGTGAGGTTCAAGAACTGAAGGCACAAGTGGCGCGGATTCCGGAGATTGTCCAACAGCAAGTGCAACAACAACTGGGATCGACGCTCACCGCCATTGTGCCTACCTTGAATCAGGGACTGACGATGTGGATTGCGGGCGGCCAACAGGGGCCGCCCCCGGTTCCCAGCTTCACGGCCAGCAACTCGCACAATGCGCAGGCGGCGCCATTGGTGTGTCCGGCGGAGGCGGTATTGGTGTCTCCGACGCCGGCACGGGCATTGGAGCTTAATGCACCCGGGTGTACGCCGGCCGGCACATCGGTAGCAAGCGGCCCCTCCGTCAGTTGCACGCCCGCCGTTGGCGGTGCCTCGACATTAGCCAAGCTCCATGCCATCACGGTAACTAATTAAGCCTCTCGGCCGATGACTTCATCTCCTTGCCTTTGACGGGGCACCACTAACGCCCTACATGTTTTCGCAGGGCACCGCCGACGTTCCATGCACTTCGTGGGCGGCGAGTTGATCGATGTCGCCAAGGGCAGAATCGTTCAACCGGGCAACCCCGTGTTCCATGGTGATCCGATGTCACCCACCATGTATAGGGTTGAACTGGTTCGGGTGCTGCCAGGCTGCGACGAGTTGTTACCTCCGATTCGCCCTGCTGGGGCTGACGAAGATGATGTGATGACCCTCTGTGCCTGCATAAGCTGGCCCCTGCTTTGGCCGAAGAGCCAGATTCGTTTGGGGTCGAGGGACACCACCCCATAGACAACACCACTAGTCGTGCTGGCGCCAAGCCACGGCAAGACTGCCGCAATGCTACCGGACATGCCAGACATCCCTATGGCACAGGATCCGAACATGCATATGGCACAGGATCCGGACGACAATGACAACGACAATGGTACATTTACCAACCTCGATAAGTACTTTGCCGAACATGGGTACGGTGACGAATTCTTCGGGCCTCCTTCTCAAGAACCCAACCCTGAAAAAGACGACCGCGATCATGCTGGTACCGTGGAGAAACCAAATTGCAACAGGCGTCGTCTGGCGTTCAGTTCTCAGGAGACGCCTCCAGCTACCACCTTCACCGAGCCTCAGATAGCCGAGGTGCCAAATATTACCAGCCCCAACACACTCAAGACACTACACCACAACCCTTGATTGGGGGCAGTTAACTGCCGGGAGAAATACCTGGACAAGGGCATATTATCTGTCGGGGATCATATAACTGCCAGCAAAATACGTAAAGGCAAATAAAATGCCGGTAGAACTAAACAAACGAAGGCAGATGCACTGCCGGGAATAATGACTCCTTTTCAGGTCATCGTATCTGCCGGCACAAGTAAAGCCCGACCCATTACCTGTCGGGGACTGTGTATATGGCGCGCGACCTAAATAATTGGGCCCAAAGCAATCCGAGGCCTGGCCCAAATAGCGCCTCCCCCAAATCCACCTGCCCTAGCTTCCACCCCGACCACTTCCATCGCCGGGCACCTTCTGCCGCGCCCAACCACCGTACGCCACCCCCAGCAACCCACCGTACTGCTAGATCCCTCCCCGACTATTGTCACCAGTCCATCAGGCCGGGCACCGCTCGGGGGCCCACAGATGCGAGAGGAGGCCGTCGTAGCATCGGGCGGCATTGACCAGAAGGAGGTGAAGGAAGGAAGAGAAGGAGGACGTCGAAGCAGCCCACACCGCGGATCCAATGCGGGGATTCGGGAAGGAAGGACACAGTTGCGCGGCCCCCGGATCTGGCGAAGGACATGCGCGAGAGGCGGCCAACGGGGCATGGGGAACAACTCCAGATCCGGACGGCCCGAGCAGAGCATGAAGCCAGGAAAGAGGGGCGGGTGTTTGGATTTGTTGAGATTGACGCACACACAAGCTTTTGCTGGCCGCCGCTGCCCTGCGAGCGGCACTGGGGTGAGCGACCTGGAACTAAAGGATGCCCACTGTCTTGTACTCACATCAGCAAACCCGTCTTCGTATTTCCATCACTGAAACCAGGTAACATATGGATTTCTCCTCGCCTCTAGTAGATAATCCAGATTTCTTTTGTCTTCCGCAAGATTTTGTGCTGATGTGATACGCAGAACTTGGACGCATATCAATTGTTTGACCCATGTGCTAGAACGATCTGATGTAGTTTGTGTGCTATACCTGTTTACATGTAGAATTTTTCATCGGTTGTACTTGAATATTGGAATGAAGGTGCTAAAGTTTAGCAAGTCATACATTTTATTTCTTCATTTCTATAAGTTGTGCCTTTTGGGTTTTGAAAGTTATCAATTATTACTTTTGATATATAGTTGGATTATTTCTGGAGCGAGGTAAATCACTTTACAGTTTGCAATTCTCCTTTATATGTGATTTCCACATGTAGTTTATTTTTCTCTATTAGTTATTCCAAAGTGCATCCATATGCAGGTTCATCTGCTCAGGTTCATAACTTCACTTTTGTGCTTGTGTTGTTCCCTGTTGCAGATCATGATGTATGATGAAATGGTATCAAGGTTTTCCTTTTGAAAAAACACATGTCAAAACTTTCCATCATGCCAATCTCCAGTACTTACTTCCCATGCCAATCTCAAGTTTTGGTATGTCAACTTCAGTTTCATATGACATATTTCACATGCCTTAATTTTGCTATTGGTTGATTACTGAGGTTTTTAGATGAAGTGATACTCTAGTACTTACTATTTTTTCAGTGATTCTAGAAGCCATATAGAGCCTTCATTGCTTGAATAACAGAAGTGTTTGATACTCCCCACTATTCTCAATGTTTTCATTGGTATGTAAAATAAAAGGATAATCGACCTTATGTTTTCTCCTTAGTTTATCACATCAGTATCGTGTAAATACTTTATGGTTTCTCCCCAAATTAACAAGGAATATCTCCAGTGGATGTGTTCAATAAGCGTAGATAGACATATACATGTTTGCCCTTTGCATTGCCTGTTACAATTTATTTCTATTGGAATTCGCATACATGTATGCTGTGATTTCAGCTCGCATGTTGCGTGCAGATTTCTGACCAATTCTTTTTAATTTGTTCAGGTAGAAATGCACATTGGTGGCTGTACAGGTACTTATGCAAGTGCATGTGAACTAACTGATAGAAATAAGGTTTCTCCCGGTACCCAACCAATTAGCCTTCGTACATTCTCGTCAAAGGGCACAACCCACATGTTTTCTTCATCTGATAGACCAACTATTATCTACAGTCGCAATAAGTTGTTGTACAACAATGTCAATCTAAAAGAAGTTAATCACATGTGTCCTTTTAATACAGCTGCTTTTCCTGACAGGTTTCTCTCTCTCTCTCTCTCTCTCTCTCTCTCTCTCTCTGGAATGACTCTTTTTTCAGTTTAGTACTTTCCATATTTAGCCCTTAATGCTTGTACGTAGTTGGTCCAATTTTCACAGGAGAATTACGTTGCATTATATCTTTGCCTATCTCCTTGATTGGATAGTTCATTGTTTTCAAGTATTTTTCTGCCGGTAGAATCAAAATATTTGAACCTATCTTGTTTACAATATGATGAAACCTGACATATTCTGTGCTGATAACAATGGTGTTAATAATTCGCTTTTTATTTTTCCATTCAGTATGTTCTTGATGCATACAAGAAAATGCGATGATTATTATTCAACATTTAGATTCTTACTCTGCACAAAATTTTATGGAGTAATGCAAATGGCTGCTAGTGCTAACCTATTCTACTAGATGATATCGACCTCTCACATTGTCCTTCTGTTCCATTTCATTAATTTATTGGCAGCAATTATTTGGAAACAACAAGATTGTTTTAAATCAGCTCTTAAGGTGGTTTCTTTTGTGTATATTATAGCCATGCAATTGCTAAACAAGGTCAACTTTCAATTGGGACTATTGATGATATCCATAAGCTTCATATTCGCATGATTCCGTTGAATAAACAAGCACATCGCATTTGCCATCAGGAACAATCCAGGACATGGTGTTCTACAATTTTAAGTATATCCATAATAGTATTGAGGAAAGCGAGTCTCATTTTATTTGTCTGATGAATCATCAAACTTTTGAGTTTCTGTCAGCTCCACACCCTACTTCTTCAGATCTGCAGGTTCTAGGTTTGGATTAAATTCCATATATTCCCGTACCACAAACATCTGCTTTGTCCAGTCTCGAGTGTATGCTTTAAAAGTGTCTAATTCGCACTGGAAAAAAACTGGAACCATTACATACTGAAACATCTACGAAAATCCTAACTAATTGTACCTACAACAGTCCCTAACATCCAAACTATTCTGGCCTTAATGTGTAGATTTAAAATCTGGAACAAGAGCTTCATTAATTTGAGTTTCCGGTCTTTTGCAGGTTTCCCAAAGATACGTAGGTTGATGGAGGTTTGAAAGATCCAAGTGTTGCTGAAGATTTGGAAGACCTACAATTAAGTTGGTGGCTGTTTTGGCACATAGGACATCGTATGCTCATTTTGGTTGTATGGCACACCTAGAACATATGTACTTTTTCTTTTGCGGCACAACATCCATATATATGGCTGTTTCATGCATGTATCTAGAAACATATGTATTTGGTATATTATGTTTATTGAATGAAGTTTAAGGTTTTGGATGAGGCCTACATGTAACTTTCATTGAAGTGTATGTATAATTTGTGATCTGTCATGATTGCCTGAACATAGTAAATATTAAATTAGTTATATAATGCTAGAGCAGTTTGCTAGTGAAACTCAATGCCCTGGCATATAAAATGTCGGGTAAACATGTATCTGTCGGCAGTTACACTCCCTATAACTGTAGTACCTATGCCACAGCAAGTCTGCTGGGAGGAAATAATCTGCCGGCAAACACATGGGTTAGGGCAGATGAACTGCCGGGAATATTCTAACTGCCGGGAGAACTAATCCCCGGCAGCCGTTCTCGTGGCATTTCTATCTGCCGGGAGAACCACACTACCGGCAGTTTGTCTGCCCTCTTAAGAGCTTTCTCCCGGCAGATTACATGCCATTGCATCAATGTTGTGGTGTAGTGAGAAGGCGGTATGTGAGAAGAACTCGATCCCATTACAGCAGAAGAAGAAGGGACGGAAAAGAAAGAGTAACAAGTGTGCCAACCAGCCGGCACCGAGTACGATCCGTGCTCAGGACGGTCCACCTTCACCTAAGGATATCTCGAGGAGGGTGCATGTGGCGGGTAGGCCGATGCTACCGACTAATCTGCTCAATGCTGCAACCGTTGCTATGCGGAGTCTGCATGACAGTGTTCTTTCTTTGGAAAAGTGGCGTCTCTCCGAGAATGATGTGGCACACCCGGTTTTCTTGGCCAATGTGCCAGAGGGCAAGGGCTTTGTGGATAACACCATTGGGGGTACGATCGTCCTGCGGTTTGATGACATCTTCGCTATGTTTAACCTTCATCCGCTGCACTACACCTTCGTTGGGCTATTTTCACTGAGTATGGAGATGCGGCTCATTTGAGACAAGACCCCGGACATCGTGATAGTCGACCCCTTCTACATGCATGCCAAGATCTTGGGCAGTGCTGGGGACCGGCAAGTCACGAGTTCTTACCTCGAGGGCGTCATTCTGGCAAACCCAGATAAGGATAACTTCTCGTGCCTTACTTTCCTGAGTAAGTCATCCCCTCACCGCCCCGTAACATATGATTTCTTAGATTTCGATCGTTCTTTTTTTCTAACATTCCGTTTTTTGTGCAGTGACACACATTGCACACTCATCCTCTTAAGCCCGAAATATTCCATGGCCATGTATTTCAACTCGGACCGTCAGTCGAAGAAAGACTACGCAAATATCAAGAAAGTTCTTGATGATGTTCTCCCTGGCTACGCCAGATCTGGAGGCACCTTCACCAGGCCAGCTCGTAGGTACGGCAAGCACGTGTTTGCCCACAATACGACGTTCCCCTGCGTCAAGCAGCCACCTGGCGGTCATAAGGATGCCTACTATGCCCTCCATCACATGCGGGCGATCGTACGGGACCATAATCACCTTCTGCTACCAAATAATCTCAAAGATTGGGACGCAAGATTGTCGGCAATCCAGGACGCGGACATCAGACAAGAATTCTTTCGCATCTAGTCGGAGTTTGCAGAAATCATCCATCAAGATGTCCTTCGTACCTCGAGGCAAATCTACCTCAGACATCAACCGTCCAACAGTGAGATAGACACAACGCTACATATGCAGGCTGACAAACTCGCGATTTCATGACCATCACGAGAGACGGCGGCTTCATCCACGCTCTAGTCCCTGAGTCGAGTCGAAAGCAGTGATATTATGTGTAGTTCTGAAATATCGATTAGCTCATGTTGTAATTAAACTTTAATGAACTTGCATGTCTCTTTGGTTTGGATAGTCATTCAACTTAGATGTAATCGATGCTAATTATTAGTAGGACCATGAATCGTGCTATTAATGTCTTGCTTTTCTCTTTCGATCCTTTTGTTGCATACTTATATATTGCTTATGTATTGTTTGTGAATTGCTACTAATGCTTTGTTTGGCTAGTGCATAGAGATGACGTCGTATGTCATGTACAAGGGTAAGGTTCCCGAAGTCTATGAAGACTGGGAGGAGTGTCGGAGACAGGTTCACTGTCTTAGCGGTAACAGTTACAAAGGGTACACCACTAGGGCGGAAGCGGAATCTAGATACGCGCGCTATCTAGCGGGAGAGAGGAGGGAGCGGAGGAGGAACCGGATGAAGACCAGTTTCATCGCGATGATGCTCATCGTGATGACCGCAGCTCTCTTCTATGTGATGGTAGTTTAGATGATCGATATCGACTTGTAATGTGAAGAAAAACTCGCTACTTGCGGTCTCGAGACTTGTAATGTTCTATCTTTGTTCGGTCTTTTGAATTCGGAGACTAATATGATGAATTGTATTCGGAGACTAATCTTCTATTGTATTTGATGAATCTGCTTTTGCTGTGTGGTGCTGTCTATATTCTGTCCAATAATATATTATGTAACCTGTGCAAATATCAGAAAAGAAAAAAATCCCTAATATTCATACTAGTGGCGCACCACCAACTAGTGCACCATTAGTAAGCCAGAGCGCACTAGTGGCGCATCATCAAGTAGTGCGCCATTAGTAAGCCACAGCACTGATGACCCACAAGTATAGGGGATCTATCGTAGTCCTTTCGATAAGTAAGAGTGTTGAACCCAATGAGGAGCACAAGGAAATGATAAGCGGTTTCCAGCAAGGTATTCTCTGCAAGTACTGAAATAAGTGGTAACAGATAATTTTGTGATAAGATAATTTGTAAAGAGCAACAAGTAACAAAAGTAAATAAAGTGCATCAAGGTGGCCCAATCCTTTTTGTAGCAAAGGACAAGCCTGGACAAACTCTTATATGATGTAAAGCGCTCCCGAGGACACATGGGAATATCGTCAAGCTAGTTTTCATCACGTTCATATGATTCGTGTTCGGTACTTTGATAATTTGGTATGTGGGTGGACCGGTGCTTGGGTGCTGCCCTTACTTGGACAAACATCCCACTTATGATTAACCTCTATTGCAAGCATCCGCAAATACAACAAAAGTATTAAGGTAAACCTAACCATAGCATGAAACATATGGATCCAAATCAGCCCCTTACGAAGCAACACATAAACTAGGGTTTAAGCTTCTGTCACTCTAGCAACCCATCATCTACTTATTACTTCCCAATGCCTTCCTCTAGGCCCAAACAATGGTGAAGTGTCATGTAGTCGACGTTCACATAACACCACTAAAGGAGAGACAACATACATCTCATCAAAATATGGAATGAATACAAAATTCACATGACTACTGATAGCAAGACTTCTCCCATTTCCTCAGGAACAAAAGTAACTGCCCACAAAGCATAAACATGTTCATAATCAGAGGGGTATTAATGTGCATATAGGATCTGAACATATGATCTTCCACCAATTAAAACAACTAGCATCAACTACAAGGAGTAATTAACACTACTAGCAACCTACTAGCACCAATCCCGGACTTGGAGACAAGAATTGGATAGAGATGAACTAGGGTTTTTAGATGAGATGGTGCTGATGAAGATGTTGATGGAGATTGCCCTCTCCCGATGAGAGGAGCTTTGGTGATGATTTCCCCCTCCGGGAGGGAACTTTTCCCGGCAGAACAGCCCCGCCAGAACCCTAGATTGGCTCCGCCAAGGTTCCGCCTCGTGGTGGCGGAGTTTCGTCCGAGAAGATGGCTTATGACTTTTTTCCCATCGAAAGAGTCCATATAGCAGAAGATGGTCACCGGAGGGCCACTAGGGGGCCCACGAGGTAGGGGGGCGCGCCCAGGGGGGTAGGGCGCGCCCCCCCACCCTCGTGGGCAGGGTGTGGCCCCCCTGGTGAAGTTCTTGACCTCAATGTTTTTTATATATTTGGAAAACATCATCCGTGAAGTTTCAGGACTTTTGGAGCTGTGCAGAATAGGTCTCTAATATTTGCTCCTTTTCCAGCCAGAATCCCAGCTACCGACATTCTCCCTCTTTATGTAAACCTTGTAATATAAGAGAGAATATGCATAAGTATTGTGACATAATGTGTAATAACAGCCCATAATGCAATAAATATTGATACAAAAGCATGATGAAAAATGGATGTATCAACTCCCCCAAGCTTAGACCTCGCTTGTCCTCAAGCGAAAAGCCGAAATCGAAAAATATGTCCACATGTTTAGAGATGTAGGTGTCGATAAAAATAAAACACTGACATCAGGGCATCATGATCATTCATAGAACATCAACTTATATAATTCTTGTCATATGATATCTTATGCTAGAGTAATAATTCAATCACAATATCAAGTATGAATCGTAAACTTCATTTAAAACTAACAAACTATAATCTCAGTCATTGAGGCAATTGCAATTTATCATAACATAGGAAAGAGTCAATGTATAAGAGCTTTTCAGCAAGTCCACATACTCAACTATCATATAATCTTTCACAATTGCTGACACTCACACAATACTTATGGGTATGGAGTTTTAATCGGGCACAGAGAAAGATAGGGGCTTATAGTTTTAGCCTCCCAACGTTTTACCTCAAGGGTAATGTCAATAGTAATAGTTCATGAAAACCCACATCCAATTAGCCATATATACCAGGATCTTTCCAACATATTGTGCTTGCCAAAGGATAAAATGTAAAAAGGAAGGGTGAGGATCACCATGACTCTTTTGCAGTGTAGGAGATAAAAGTAAAAGATAGGCCCTTCGCAGAGGGAAGCAGAGGTTGTCATGCGCTTTTATAGTCGGATGCACAAAATCCTATTGTGAAAGAACATCACTTTATACTGCCACTTGTGATATGGACCTTTATTATGCAGTCTGTCGCTTTTATTACTTCTATATCACACGATCGTATAAAGCTTATTTCTTCCACACCAATCAATCATACATATTTAGAGAGCAATATTTTTATTGCTTGAACCGATGACAACGTAATTGATGGATCTTACTCAATCCATAGGTAGGTATGGTGGACTCTCATGGCAAAACTGGTTTAAGGGTATTTGGAAGAACAAGTAGTATCTCTACTTGGTGCAATGAATTTGGCTAGCATGAGGGAGAAAGGCAAGCTCAACATGTTGGAGGATCCAAGACAATATAATTTATCTCAGATGTAAGAAAACATAGCCCATTATGTTGTCTTCCTTGTCCAATGTCAACTCTTTAGCATGTCATATTTTAATGAGTGCTCACAATCATAAAAGATGTCCAAGATAGTATATTTATATGTGAAGACCTCTCTTTCTTTATTACTTCCTATTAATCGCAACGATGACCAAAACTATGTTTGTCAACCCTCAATAACTTTTATTCATCATACTCTTTCTATGTGAGCTCATTACTCTCCATAAGAGTCACATGATCTCTTTGTTTCTTTTTATTTCTTTCTATTTTCTTTTATTCACTTAGGATCATGGCAAAATAATCAAGCCCTTGACTCAACACTAATCTTTATTATATAGCTCACGGACTCGATTACATAGAAGGATAATAAAGCAAAACTCACAACTAGATCATACTAAGAACTTTTATTCTACTAGATGAAAATATTAACAAAAGGATCGAACTAAGAAAAACGGTAAAGATAGAAGTGATGGTGTACCGGGGCACTCCCCCAAGCTTGGCAGTTGCCAAGTGGAGTGCCCATACCAGATACTCAATTCTTCTTTGTTGGAGGAGACGGTGGTGATGTTGTTGATGGCGTAGGCTTGTCGTCTTTCTTCCAAGGCATAGGCTTCCCATCATAGAAGGATGACCGAGTCTCCGGGATCCTCAAATCTGCAGCCGAACTCATCCTTTTGAATCTATATTCATACTCACAGTTTTGGCTTTGCAGGTCATAGATTTGAGCTTGGAGGTGCTCAAGTTTCTCGTGAAGCTTGAAGATGGTCTCCCCGATGTTGTCGGCATCCAGCTTGTGTTTGTTGGTGAACTCTGTGATCGTCATGTAGTTGGAGTTGAGTCCACACTCCACCATCCCCTGACACTTGAAAACTTGTTGCTCCATTACTTCGAGCCTCATCTCCACACTTCCGGTCCCCTTCGGTCCCTCAGCATCATGGATGTGCAATAACCCATCACGCATCTCAATGGTTTGAGGGTGTCGCTGCACCTCCGCTAGGTAAGGGTTGATGACCATCTCGAAGAACTTGTCCTTGGGTGCACTTTGAGACATCATGATAATCTAGATATGTCAGAAAAACAACTCGAAACAAAGACAAGAGATTTTTGCGTGATACGGGAGTCAAAACCCCTGAGAGGTTATATAATGAATTTTTACCGACCAAAATACGTGTCCTATAAGAAAACGGAGTCCAGAGAGCACACGAGGTGCCCACGAGGTAGGGGGGCGCGCCCAGGGGGGTAGGCCGCGTCCTCCACCCTCGTGGAGCCCTCGTGTCCTTTCTGGACTGCTGCTTATTTTTCTATTTTTCTAAATATTCCAAAACTGAGAAATATTGCCTTAAAAACTGTTTTGGAGTTGGTTTACTTACCGTACCACATACCTATTCCTTTTCGGAGTCTGGAACGTTCCGGAAAGTGTCCCCTATGTATTCCTCTGGGGTTATGGTTTCAACATTTATGGGATTACCTGAGATATAATGTTTAATTCTTTGACAATTTACCACCTTCGGATTTGTGCCTTCGAAGTTGTTGATTTTTATGGCACCGGAACGGTAGACCTCCTCGATAATGTAGGGACCTTCCAATTTAGAGAGAAGTTTTCCTGCAAAAAATCTTAAACGATAGTTGTATAGCAATACATAATCACCTACATTAAACTCATGCTTTTGTATTCTTTTATCATGCCACCTTTTAACTTTTTCTTTAAACAACTTGGCATTTTCATAGGCTTGGGTTCTCCATTCATCCAGTGAGTTAATATCAAATAACCTCTTCTCACCGGCAAGTTTAAAATCATAATTTAGTTATTTAATAGCCCAATAAGCCTTGTGTTCTAGTTCGAGAGGTAAGTGACATGCTTTTCCATAGACCATTTTATACGGAGACATACACATAGGATTTTTATATGTAGTTCTATAGGCCCATAATGCATCATCAAGTTTCTTGGACCAATTCTTTCTGGACCTATTAACAGTCTTTTGCAAAATTAATTTGAGTTCTCTATTACTCAATTCTACTTGACCACTAGACCGAGGGTGATAAGGAGATGCAATTCTATGATTAACATCATATTTAGCAAGCATATTACGGAAAGCACCATGAATAAAATGTGAACCACCATCAGTCATTAAATATCTAGGGACTCCAAACCTTGGAAAGATAACTTCTTTAAGCATTTTAATAGAAGTGTTATGATCAGCACTACTAGTTGGAATAGCTTCTACCCACTTAGTAACATAATCAATAACAACTAAAATATGTGTATAACCATTAGAGGAAGGAAAAGGTCCCATATAGTAAAAGCCCCAATGAGGGAGTCCTGGATTAGGGGGTGTCCGGATAGCCGGACTATACCTTCGGTCGGACTCCTGGACTATGAAGATACAAGATTGAAGACTTCGTCCCATATCCGGAAGGGACATTAGTTGGCGTGGAAGGCAAGCTTGGCGATACGGATATGTAGATCTCCTACCATTGTAACAGACTCTGTGTAACCCTACCCCTCTCCGGTGTCTATATAAACTGGAGGGTCTTAGTCCGTAGGACGAACAACAATCATACCATAGGCTAGCTTCTAGGGTTTAGCCTCCTTGATCTCGTGGAAGATCTACTCTTGTACTACCCATATCATCAATATTAATCAAGCAGGACGTAGAGTTTTACCTCCATCGAGAGGGCCCGAACCTGGGTAAAAACATCGTGTCCCTCGTCTCCTGTTACCATCCGCCTAGACGCACAGTTCGGGACCCCCTACCCGAGATCCGGCGGTTTTGACACTGACATTGGTGCTTTCATTGAGAGTTCCTCTGCGTCGTCACTTTTAGGCCCGATGGCTCCTCCGATCATCAACGACGATGCGATTCAGGGTGAGACTTTTCTCCCCGGATAGATCTTCGTATTTGGCGGCTTTGCACTGCGGGCCAATTCGCTTGGCCATCTGGAGCAGATCGAAAGCTACGCCCCTGGCCATCAGGTCAGATTTGGAAGTTTGAACTACACGGCCGACCTCCACGGAGACTTGATCTTCGACGGATTCGAGCCGCAGCCGAGCGCGCCGCACTGTCACGATGGGCATGATCTAGCTCTGCCGCCGAACAGTGCCCTGGAGGCCGCACCCGCATCAGCTCCGACCCTTAATTCAGAGCCAACCGCGCCAATCGAGGATGGGTGGTTGGACACCGCCTCGGGGGCTGCAATCTCTACGGTGATCGAGCCGAACACTAGCCCTATTCTCTGCGAAGCCCGTGACTCCAAGGAGCCAAACTCCTCTCCAAACTCCGAGCCGTCCGCGCCCCTACCGATCGAACCCGATTGGGCGCCGATCATGTAGTTCACCGTCGCGGACATCTTTCAGCACTCGCCCTTCGGCGATATTCTGAATTCACTAAAGTCTCTCTCTTTATCAGGAGAGCCCTGGCCGGACTATGGTCAGCAAGGTTGGGATGTGGATGATGAAGAAATTCAAAGCCCACCCACCACCCACTTCGTAGCCACTGTCGATGATTTAACCGACATGCTCGACTTCGACTCTGAAGACATCGACGGTATGGACGCCAATGCAGGAGACGATCAAGAACCAGCTCCTATAGGGCACTGGAAAGCCACCTCGTCGTATGATATATACATGGTGGACACCCCAAAAGAAGGCAATGGCGATGGAATAGCGGAGGATGACCCCTCCAAGAAGCAGCCTAAGCGCCGGCGTCAGCGGCGCCGCTCTAAATCCCGCCAAAGAAAAAACGGTGATTCTGGCACGGGAGATAATAACACCCCGGACAGAGCCGAAGACAACCACCTGCAGCAAGATTCAGCACAGGAGGATGGAGAAGCCAGCCCTCATGAGAGAGCGGCAGACAGAGAGGTCGAGGACGATAATTATATGCCTCCCTCCGAAGACGAGGCAAGCCTCGACGACGACGAATTTGTTGTGCCGGAGGATCCAGTCAAACAAGAGCATTTCAAACGCAGGCTTATGGCCACGGTGAGCAGCCTCAAGAAAAAACAGCAACAGCTTAGAGCTGATCAAGATTTGCTAGCCGATAGATGGACTAAAGTCCTTGCGGCCGAAGAGTATGAACTCGAACGCCCCTCCAAGAGCTACCCAAAGCGCAGGTTGCTACCCCGATTAGAAGACGAAGCACCTAAACCTACATCACCAGCGCATGACACGACCGACCGGCCACCTCGTGGCCGTGACAGAGAGGCCTCTCGGCCCTCCACTCAAGCCGCACCCCGGCGCCGCTTAAAAAATACCAAGGAACGGGAAAACGTGCCAGACCTACGAGATATATTGGAAGACAAGGCAAGGCAAACAAGATCGATCTACGGATCACGTGGGCGCCCCACGGCACGAGATGGTACTTGTCACGCCGGATACAGTAAATCCGGCCGGGCCGAACACAGTAGACAAAGCTCGTTTGAGCTGCGTCGTGATATAGCCCAATACTGAGGCGCCACACACCCACTATGCTTCATAGATGAAGTAATGGATCATCCAATCCCCGAGGGTTTCAAACCTGTGAACATCGAATCATACGATGGCACAACAGATCCTGCGGTATGGATCGAGGACTATCTCCTTCATATCCACATGGCCCGCGGTGATGACCTACACGCCATCAAATACCTCCCACTCAAGCTTAAAGGACCATCTCGGCATTGGCTTAACAGCTTGCCAGCAGAATCAATTGGTTGTTTGGAGGACCTGGAAGCCGCATTCCTTGACAATTTCCAGGGCACTTATGTGCGACCACCAGACGCCGATGACCTAAGCCACATAATTCAGCAGCCAGAGGAATCAAGCAAGCAATTCTGGACACGGTTCCTAACCAAGAAAAATCAAATCATCGATTGTCCGGACGCAGAGGCCCTAGCAGCCTTCAAGCATAACATCCGCGACGAGTGGGTTGCACGGCACCTAGGACAGGAAAAGCCAAAATCTATGGCAGCCCTCACGACACTTATGACCCGCTTTTGCGCGGGAGAAGACAGTTGGCTAGCTCGCCGCAATAACATGACCAAGAGCCCTGGTAATTCGGATACCAAGGATAGCAGTGGCAGGTCGCGTCGCAACAAGCAATAGCGCCGCATTAACGGCGACAATGCTGAGGATACGGCAGTTAATGCCAGAGTCAGAGGCTCTAAACCCGGTCAGTGGAAAAAGCCAATCAAAAGAAATACTCCGGGCCCGTCCAGTTTGGACCGAATACTCGACCGCTCATGCAAGATACATGGCACCCCCGAAAAACCAGCCAATCACACCAACAGGGATTGTTGGGTGTTCAAGCAGGCAGGCAAGTTAAATGCCGAAACCAGAGACAAGGGGCTGCATAGCGATGACGAGGAGGAGCCCCGCCCACCGAACAATAGTGGACAGAAAGGTTTTCCCCCACAAGTGCGGACGGTGAACATGATATACGCAACCCACGTCCCCAAGAGGGAGCGGAAGCGTGCGCTAAGGGATGTATACGCGATGGAGCCAGTCGCCCCAAAGTTCAACCCATGGTCTTCCTGCCCGATCACTTTTGATCGATCGGACCACCCCACTAGCATCCGTCATGGCGGATTCGCCGCATTGGTTCTAGACCCAATTATTGACGGATTTCACCTCACTAGAGTCCTTATGGACGGCGGCAGCAGCCTGAACCTGCTTTACCAGGATACAGTGCGGAAAATGGGCATCGATCCCTCGAGGATTAAACCCACTAAAACGACCTTTAAAGGCGTCATACCAGGTGTAGAGGCCAACTGTACAGGCTCAGTTACACTTGAAGTGGTCTTCGGATCTCCGGATAATTTCCGAAGCGAGGAGTTAATCTTCGACATAGTCCCATTCCACAGTGGCTATCACGCACTGCTCGGGCGAACCGCATTTGCCAAGTTCAATGCGGTGCCGCACTACGCATACCTCAAGCTCAAGATGTCAGGCCCTCGAGGAGTCATCACGGTCAATGGAAACACCGAACGCTCTCTCCGAACGGAGGAGCATACGGCGGCTATCGCAGCGGAAGTACAAAGCAGCCTCTCAAGGAAATTCTCCAGTCCGGCCATTAAACGTCTGGACACCGTCAAGCGTGCCCGGAGTAACCTACAACAAGACCGCCTGGCACGTTCGGAGCAAGCGTAGCAATTCGGCCCCAACCCCAGCCCTCACGAACTTGCGAAACCAGTGTTGCGTGTATATAACTACACTCTGGAAATACCATGGGCACAGGGGGAGGGGCACCATCACGGCATGCCTGAAACGCGGCTTAAACCGCACTAGGGGCTGCCGATTTCTTAATTTTCTCTTATTTTCCGGACTCCATTCTTCGGAAGGCTTGTCCGGCAGTACAATTGCCGCACAAACGATACAACTAGGGAAGCAGAAAGCTACGTCGCACAATGGAACTCTAAGGTGGTCTCTATAACGAGCAGTATACCTCTTTCACATAACATTCCGCAGCTCGCCCCTGGAAAGGACATGTTCAATAGTCCCATCTTTTGCTTATTGCACTATTTGTATCGTTCTGCTTTGATCGCAGCTTTTTTAAATAAACAATGCATAGCTTCCGTCTATTATTGCATTACTCTTTTTTACGAATATATGTTCATTAATGACATGTTGCACCCGTACACTTTGGTACGACCAATACGCCAGGGGCTTAAGTACCACACAATACGGTGTGAGAAGTCCGAACACTTTCACAAGTGCGGCTCCCCGAACTTATAGCATTATATGCATCAGCTCCGAATCATGTCTTGGGTCAATAGTTGGTACCTTACGTTCCGTTATATCGGCTAAGGTAGCACTAGGAGAAGTACTGCGATTGTACCCTAGTTGAGCTAGGCTAAGCACCTCAGTAGAGAAAGCTAAAACTGACCGTCATGATGAGGCGAGAGCTGGTCGCTGTTCGGGAGGTTTTCGAGTCCCTAAAGACTTATGCCGCTTAGAGCGAGGAGTCGGCTTTGTCTGGCCTAGGCGTGGATAGCGCCCCGAGCTCGGTCTTCCAAACACTAGGGGCTTCGCCGAAATTTAAAATTATAGAAATCTATGGCTAAGTGAGAGTGTTCAAGCATTATAGTCCGATTGCCTTGTTCATTGTGTTGAGCGCCTCCCTCGAAGGATCCAAGAATGGGAAAAAGAGCGCTCATGTT
Organism: Triticum urartu; assembly: GCF_003073215.2. Taxonomy (NCBI): domain Eukaryota; kingdom Viridiplantae; phylum Streptophyta; class Magnoliopsida; order Poales; family Poaceae; genus Triticum; species Triticum urartu. The sequence goes on along the minus strand of NC_053023.1, from coordinate 34,205,055 downwards.
TATCCCGAACACCCCAGCACTCGTGGCATGGGGGCAGAAGCTGACGACTCGCCATCTCTCAAATTTGATAAAACGGCCGCACAAAAGGTAATATTTTAAATTCAAAAGCGTTGCTTAGCGCATATGAACAAGTTTTCAGCGTACAGGATCACAAATGCGGGTTTACACAAAAATTACATCTTTGGAGCATTCATCCGCTATAAGGCGGGCACCCTTCAGAACGCCCTCATAATACGCTTAGGGGACGCGAAGCTCCTTGCCCGGCGGCGGCCCGTCCTTCACCAGCTTCTCCGCATCCATCTTGCCCCAGTGCACTTTAGCATGGGCAAGCGCCCTACGGGCACCTTCGATGCAGACGGAGCGCTTGATTACTTCAAGCCGTGGACAGGCATCCACCATCCGCCTCACCGGCCCGAAGTAGCTCCCAGGCAGAGCCTCTCCAGGCCAAAGCCGAACTACGAGGCCCTTTATGGCCTGTTCGGCCACCTTGTGGGGCTTGACCATTTGCTTCAGCTGGTCGCTCAAAGGCACCAGGTGTCTGGCCTCAGCATACTGAGACCAGAACACCTTCTCCGTCGAGCTCCCCTCCTCGGATCGGTAGTAGGCGGCGGCATCAGACACACTACGGGGCAAATCTGTGAATGCTCCTAGAGAGCTCCAGACTCAGGTAAGTAACAAGTACTTCACTTTCATGTGCTTGCTTTGCATAATGAATGCCTTCCCCGCCGCTATCTTCTTCATCGCTTCAATTTCTTGGAGGGCTTTCTGGGCTTCGGCCTTGGCAGACTTCGCGCTTTCGAGGGCTGCCGCAAGCTCGGACGCTTGCATCTTTGAGTCAAGCTCCAAACTCTCCTATTTTTTCACGAGAGCCTGGAGCTCTTTCTGCACCTCCTCCACCCGTGCCTCCTGCTTCCCTCTCTCTGTGCGCTACGTGGCCGCTCTGTTTTCGGCCTCGGACAGCGCTTTCTGAAGGGTTGCCACCTCGGTCGTGGCCCCTATAATAGCACGTTGATCCTGTCATTTTTTGCAACCACATCTTCTCTATATACTTGCGCAAGGTATTACTTACCTTCCTTCTCCTCGAGTTGCCTCTTGGCATGGCCGAGCTCGTTCTCGGACCGCACGAGGTTTTGCTTCAGCGTATCCACCTCCGCAGTCAGTGCGGCGGAGGCCAGCAGCAAAGCCTGCATACGCATATTGACTTGATTATGTTAGACTCCTGCGAATGTTATTAGATCCTCTATTTGGCTTTTCTTTCCGAACGCCGAACAGAGCATCAAGGGCTACTGTCTATGCGGTAATATTTTTACATATTCTTTACTTACCTCAAAGCCTGTTAGAAGGCTGGCACAGGCTTCAGTCAGTCCGCTCTTGGCGGACTGAACCTTCTGGATTACCGCACTCATAATAGTGCGGTGCTCCTCGTCGATGGAGGCGCCTTTAAGCACCTCCAGCAAATTGTCCGATGCCTCCGGTTGGACGGAGGTCACCGGCTCGGTAGGCTTGCTCCTCTTGGAAGGAGGCTGCCTACCGGAGTCCGGAACCGTTGAAGGTTCCGGCGCGGTGTCCGGCTCAAGGCCGGACTCGGGGCCCTTGGGGGTTTTATCCCCTTTGCGCCTGGAGCCCGGGAGGTCGCCTTGCGGCGCCTCCAGGACCAGCTCCTCTTGGCTTGGAACCTGTTGGGACAGCACCTCGGCGTCGTCCGTAGGGTGGGGGGAGGTAGCAGGCGGAAGTGAATTCACGTCCGACGAATCCAGGGAGCCGCTCGACGACTCATCGAGCCCGGCCTTGGGTGGATTGCATAGTCATATTCGGCGTAAGGAGGAGCTGTGCAAGAAAGGAACACTATGAATTGCTCTGGTGTCCGAATACTTACGATCTCGCCAGGGGCTTGGCCCTGTGCGGCCGCTCCTCTTCACCATCGTCGGCGTTGGTGGAGCAGTCCAGAGGAAGGGTCTTCCCCTTCTTGGACCCTTCGGCCTCCCCAGTTGGGGCGGCCTTCCTTTTCTTCCCTCCTCCCGCTGGAGGGGGAGAGGTCTCTTCTTCCTCCTCCTCGTCTTCATGGGAGGAGTGCGCCTTGGAGTCGTCAGATGATGAATCCGACACCTCCTGGCGCCGGGCACTCTTTCGAGTCACCGTGGCCTTCTTCTTGGCCTTCTTCTCCGGCACCACATAGGGTGCCGGAACCAGCAGCTTCGCCAAGCGAGCGTCCGCTGGGCCTTCGGGCAAAGGAGCCGGACAGTTGATCTATCCGGATGTCTCCTGCCAATCCTGTCAAAGTTAAGGGAGCTTAGACCCCGCATGGAGTCAAACTATGAAAAACTAATACCCTGTAAAAGGTAAAAACAGCTTACCGCACGAGCGTGACGCTGCATGCATAATCCGCGATCCTCGGTAGCGGATGCGGGGGCCTCGGCGCCCTTGAAAAGCACCTTCCAGGCATCTTCGTACATCGTGTCGAAGAGCCTGCTCAGAGTTCGGTGCCGCGCCGGGTTGAACTCCCATAGGTTGAAAGCCCGTTGTTGACACGGGAGGATCCGGTGGATGAGCATAACCTGGACTACGTTGACAAGTTTGAGCTTCTTGTCCACCAGGGTTTGGACGCATGTTTGGAGTCCGGTCAGCTCTCCTTTTTTACCCCACGATAGGCCCGTCTCTTTCCAGGAGGTGAGCCGCGTAGGGGGTCCAGATCGGAACTCGGGGGCTGCGACCCATTCAGGGTCGCGCGGCTCGGTGATGTAAAACCACCCCGATTGCCACCCCTTTAGGGTCTCCACGAAGGAGCCCTCGAGCCATAGGACGTTGGGCATCTTGCCCACCATGGTGCCTCCGCACTCCGCCTGGGTGCCGCGCACCACCTTCGGCTTGACATTGGAAGTCTTGAGCCATAGGCCGAAATGGGGGCGGATGCAGAAGAAAGCCTCGCACACGACGATAAACGCCGAGATGTTGAGGACAAAGTTCGGGGCCAGATCGTGGAAATCCAGGCCATAGTAGAACATGAGCCCCCGGAAAAATGGGTGGAGAGGGAAGCCCAGTCCGTGAAGGAAATGGGGGAGGAACACCACCCTCTCAAGGGGCCTAGGGGTGGGGATGAGCTGCCCCTCTTCGAGAAGCCGGTGCGCAATGTTGTTAGACAAGTATCCGACCTTCCTCAGTTTTTTGATGTGTCCCTCCGTGACGGAGGAGACCATCCACTTGCCTCCCGCTCTGGACATGGATGGAGAAGGTTGAGGTGGGGTGTGCGGACTAGGGCGCTGGAGCTCGAGTGCGCGGAAATGGATAGGCAAAGGAGGAACACTGGTAGAAAAAGGGCATGTTGTCCCAGTTCGTAAGGGCATTTTGCCCCGGTTCCTGAACCCGGACTAAAGGGTCGGTACTAATGCCTTGTCCCTTTAGTCCCGGTTCAATCTAGAACCGGGACTGATGGGCCTCCACGTGGCCTATGCGCGGAGCCCAGGCAGGAGACCCTTTGGTCCCGGTTGGTGGCACCAACCAGGACCAATAGGCATCCACGCGTCAGCATTTCTGTGGCTGGGGTTTTTGTTTTTTTTTGAAAGGGGGGGGGTTTGGGGGTTTTGGGGGGTTAATTTAGGTGTTTCATATATTGTGTTAGCTAGCTATAATTAATAGAGAGAAGTGTCCTCTCTTATGTCTGTGCTTGGTCGACGCTACGTACTATACATACATATAGAGAGGACTAGACACGCTAGCTAGCTAGTAAGCAAACGAAGGAAATAGAAGATCGTCATGAACATATATGCATACAGAGAGAAGTGATATCGACCACCTCTCCTTCTCCGAGAGATTGGTCGAACAACAAGTTCTCGTATATCTATCCGACACTACCGGCTACATATATACAATAATTATCTCTTACAAATATAATCATACGGACTCATGGTCCACATAGTATTCTCCGTCTTCAGCGATCACGTGGTCAAGAAAGAATGCCGCCAATTCCTCCTGAATTCCTCGCATGCGAGCTGGTGCTAGGAGTTCATCCCGCTTCCGAAACATCTAATTTGAAGAAGGGGGTCAATACATATATATATATGAATATATGAAACTCAACACAAATGATGGTAATAAAATAAAATTGTGAATGTTGTTATTTACGTACTTCATATTGTTCGTCAGTGTAGCCCCGCTCACAGGTCATGTGGCGGATGGACTCGCAAACATAGTATCCACAGAAATCATTCCCTTGTTCCTGCCACAACCACTTTACAAGAAATAGAGGTCAATCTAACGGATAAGCAAGAATGCCAAATCAATAGGAGATGCGCGGAACATGCTACTATAGTACTTACTTTCGGGAGTCTAAATTGCAGCTTCTTCGGGAGTCCTAGAGCTTTTTGGGAGAATTTTTTCCAAACCCTGCCAGACAAAGAAAACAATTACTTGATATATCAGGAAATGAACAAAGTTGCTGATATGGTGGATAATGATCGATTTAACTTACTTCTCGAGCATTTGAGTCATGTCCGCATAGTCCTAGGGATCTTTTCGTCTTGAGTCTAAGACGGTTACTAGTCCCCGCTCAAGCCTAATCTCTAGGAGAATATAGTGGTAACTGCACACGCATGCATAACTCATCAATTACATTACTATAACCTTGACTAATATATAAGGGAAACCGAATACGCACAAGACAGTAACACTCACTTGAAGTTGTAAGGAAAGAGTATTATATCTTTGTTTTCATTTATTACCAACGATCGTAGCAAGTTGGCCTCGGTAGCTGCGGCATGAAATTTAACCTGAGTTGCATCTATGAGATATGTGTTAATGAACCCAATATCACCGACTTGTCTTTTCTTCAATTCGGCGATCTTCAATCTGCATAATATAGTGAGAATGATTATAAATACATGCAATGAAAGAGCTGAGCTATATAGAGAGACTTAATGACAGAAGTAGTACTACTTACAGACAATAGCAGGTGACCGTTGTTTTATTGAGGGCCAATTGATTGAAAAACTGAAAGAACTCCTCAAATGGAACAGGCAACAGTTCAATTCCAACGAGGTCATGCTCCTTTTTAACTTTCACATACAAAGTACTCCTCCCCCCAGAGTCTCTCCAGATTTTCAAGTACCAATCATGCAATCTTCGCATCATCGCTGATAGAGATCTTTCATCTTTGACGAGAGGCTTCCCGTACTCGTATCTTTGTATCTGCACCTCCATGAAATCATAATGTACATCGTCGGGCAGGTAATCGCCAAGATTGCTATAACCGGGCACCATCCTCGGATCATTAGCGACGTTGTCGGTAGGCACCTTGAGCGAGGGGCACGATTGCTTCGCTTGTTCACCGAGCTGGGCAATTTTTTTCCCAGCTCGTCGTTCTTTCAGCCTTTGATCACTGACAGTAATTCCCGACCGCTCCGCTTTGGCAAATTCCTTTCCAATAATGTGCTCATAGTTTCCTTTCGGCGGAGACTTGGGTGGTTTTGTCAGGGCAGCCAGAGTGCGCTTCGCTTTCACCGGATCTACCTTCTCCTCCGGAGGTGGATGTTTCTTTGCTTTCACCCCTTCAAAGTAGTTCATCACTTCTTCTCGTGTGATCTCGGCGTTCTCCTTCGGGGTCCTCTCGTATGCTAACTTCTCTGGAGTCTTCAGAGAAGGACCGAATCTGTATTTCCTCCGGCCTCTGGCTGAACTGCTAGACGCCGGCAGAGCAGACGGAGCGGTTGTCTTTTTTACTTGCTTACGAGGCGGAGGAGAAGGACTATGACGCGCCGGAGCAGCCGGAGCGGCCACATGTCTCTTCCGCCCTTGCTGATGAGGCAGAGAAGGAGGAGGCTGGCTGCTCGGGCGCGTCGGTGCAGGCGGAGAAGGAGGCGGAGTGCCGCCATGCGCCGGAGAAGGAGCCGGTCGAGTGCCCTGATCGTCACTCGCCGGAGGAGGAGGCGGGGGAGGAGGCGGAATGCCCTGACTTGCCGGAGGAGGAGGAGGAGGCGGAGGCGTCCAGTTCGGAAGGTTGATGAGCTCCTTCCGCCATAGGCAAGGAGTCTTCAGACCAGACCCCAGCCTAGTCTCCCCTTCACCGGTAGGGTGGTCAAGCTGGAGGTCCTCAAATCCCTCCATTATTTCATCCATCATCACCCTAGCATATCCTTTTGGAATGGGCCGGCAGTGAAAAGTTGCGCCGGGTTCGGTAGGATAAACAAAGCCAACAGCCGCCTTGACCTTCAAATTCATCCATTGCGTCATAAGGTGGCAATTTTGAGACTCCATGATAGCATCCACGGGATAGTTGGCAGGAGCCGTTAAGGCATGCTCCGGCTGAAGCAGCTCGGTGGAAGCCACACTGCTTCTCCACTAAGATGGAGGGGTAGCTTCGGGGGAAGCTTCGGCAGTACGTTTGCTGCGATTTGCTTCTTGTTCCTCCATCGCTTGTACCCTTGCTTGCAGCGCCTGCATTTGGGTCTGCTGCAATTTTTTCCTCCTCTCCTGGGATTCGTAACCGCCTTCGTCCGGAAACCCAACCTTCCACGGAATGGAGCCTGGCGTGCCTCGTGTCCGTCCAGGCTGCTCAGGATTCCCGAGGGCAATTTTGAGCTCGTCGTTCTCTCTATCTGGAAAGAACGTCCCTTGCTACACTGCTTCGATATACTGCTGAAGCTTCCTGACTGGTATGTCCATTTGATCGTTCGTCCAAATGCACTTCCCTGTTACAGGGTCCAAGGTTCCGCCAGCCCCGAAGAACCAAGTTCGACAACGGTCTGGCCAGTTAATTGTCTCTGCTTCGATTCCTTTATCAACTAGATCATTCTCAATCTTGGCCCACTTAGGCCGGGCTACGAGGTAGCCATCTGACCCCGTGCGATGGTGATGCTTCTTCTTCGTAGCATTTTGCTTGTTTGTCGCCGACATCTTCTTACTCTTTTCCGATGTCTTGTGGGCCACAAATGCAGGCCAGTGATCTCTGATCTTCTCATATCTGCCCTTGAATTCTTGTGTCTCTTTATTTTCGACAAACTTATTCAGCTCTTTCTTCCACCTCCTGAAT